>NC_034602.1:60234056-60244654 GCF_900095145.1 Mus pahari
CTATTCAATATAGTACTTGAAGTCCTAGCCAGAGCAATCCGACAACAAAAGAGATAAAGGGGATACAAATTGGTAAGGAAGAAGTGTATATACTGTCATACAAAATAAAATAAGAAGTGTATATAGTGTCATACAAAATAAAATATGAAAGCATGTCAGATGCAGACTTATTTACACATGTTTATAATATCAGTGTTAACACAGTAGAATTTTAAACTGTGCTCAACTCCCTGGAGGGTACTACCCCAAATGTTTTGAATTCAAGGATGAAAGACACCCACACAAAGATTTATTTTTAATATCCTCTAAGCATATCAATGGCTGGCCACTCCCTAATTCCATGTGGCTAACACACACTCCCCTCTGACATTCCTGAGTTAATACTTACTAAATATTTATTTCATCTTTGCTGCCCCAGGCCCTGCTGGGCAGCCCTCCTGGAGCTGATTTTCCCCTGTACCTACATGTCGGCTGTCCCTCCCTCTTATGCCTTTCCAACAAGGTCATGTTGGAATCCTCTCTTCCTCCTTCCTCAGTCTCTTCCTCAGAATCCTAAGTCCTGCCTCTGTCTCTCTGACCAGCCATTAGCCTCTGGAAACTTTATTGACCTGTCAAAACCAACTGGAGACAGGGTTCCTTTAGTCCTAAAAGTTACCCAAACAGGTTTTGTGGTCACATAATTAGCATGAGAACACAAGCCACTATGTGATGTTGCTTGCCTCTCCATTTAGTTGGAAAAGTACTCAGCAATGAAGCCAAATGAACCATTGATACACATAGCAGCATGAGTAATCCAGTGTGTTTATGATTACAGAAGGAGTGTATGCTCTATTCTATTCACTCAAAATACTAGAAAGCACAAACTAATTAGTGGATAGAAGCAGCGAGCCTTCCTGGAGAGTAGTACTCTTTCTCTTGACTGCAGTGGCAACACGAGAAGTATATTCAATTGCCCTAACATCCTACTGCCTGTGTACATTTTATTTATATCATTTTGACCTTTGCTGGGTGGTTTTAAAGGGAGATGCAATGTAACAATTCGTCATAAAGGCATTTTGAACTTATAGTTTATAGTATTGTTCTCTGTGTTGCACACACATGAACTAAAGCTTCACATCATCTTAATGGATGAATAGTTACCACCTTATATTACATATGATTAATTTAAGGCAGAGAAGTTAACTGAGATTTCCCATAGTCATGGCTCAAGTGAGTGTAACAATATCACCAGGATATACCAGCAGGCTGCTAGATCTCGTGCCAGCCTCATGTGTTTCTGCCTTTTGATGATTTACTGTTTGCCACTTCCACATTTTTTCAGAGAGAGTGTGACATGGTAAGCAGGAATACAGACAGAAACCTTTGCCTCTTTTATATTTAAAAGTTTGTCATTTTATAATAAGAAAAAGTGCTTCTGTCCTTTATTTAAAAACATTAATTGCTGTACTCATAAGGAGCATAACAACTTTCTGATGAATAAATCTGTTCTTGAAAATAGAACAAATACTTAAATGTGTTCCTGCACAAATGAAGGTAATATTTTACAGGAGAGTTATACAGAAAATGTGTTGAAATTTAGGGTCACTTAGACTGAAAACATATTTTTCTTTATACTATATATATATATATATATATATATATATATATATATATATATATATATCACAATAATTTATACCTTAATCATTCTAAGTATACTGGCCTGTGGCACTAAATATATTTATATTGCAATGCAAACACATCATCATTCATCTCCAGAACTCTTTTCATCTTACAAAACTGAAATTATATTCCCATTAATCAATAACTTTTGATTCCTACGGTACCTGTTCTCTGGAAAGCAGTATCCTCATTTCTGTGTCTGTGATTTTGACATTTTCATATGGTACAGCACAGTAAATATAATTGTATGGTGTTCATCTTTTATAACAAATTTATTTTATTTGACATTGTGTCTCCCATGTTTATTCATGTCAATAGAGCATGTCAAAATTCCATTCTTTTGAAAAGAAAGTAGTATTTTATTATGTGCACAAAACATTTGTTTATCCATTCATCTGTGGATGGACAGTTGAATGACTCCCATGTTTTAGGTTTTATGAATAATGCTACTAGACATGAATGAACAACTGTCTCTTTGAGGGCTTTTTTCCAATTTTTTGAGTCTTTGAAGAGGCAGAGCTAGAATCTGCAATGGTACCATTTTATACCACAAACAGTGGACAGTGTTTTAGTGTCTCCTTTTCTGGTCTTCCTGGTTTTTGTGTTTTAACACACATGTCATAAGTGTAATTTAAGTGGTTATTTTCCTCTAGTTTTTCTTTTAATATATATTTTTTAATTTATGTGCCTACACTGTAGCTGTCTTCAGACATACCAGAAGAGGGCACCAGATCCCATTACAGATAGCTGTGGGCCACCATGTGGTTGCTGGGAATTGAACTCGGGACCTCTGGAAGAGCAGTCAGTGCTCTTAACCACTGAGCCATTGTCTGAGCCCTATTTTCTTCTAGTTTTGATCTTATTGCTATTGACCTCTTTTCCATGTAGTTATTGGTCTGAACATTCATGTATCTTCATTTTAAAGGAGTGCCCCCATGTTCTTCTTCTTCTTCTTTTTTTTAAATTTGAGTTGCTTGTTTTGAGAATTAGCAGCTATTTACATATCTTAGATATTCCAAGTATCTTTTCTGTAAAAAGATTATTTTTTATTTATTTGGTGTGTGTGTGTGTCTGTCTGTCTTACTGTCTGTCTGTGTGTCTGTCTGTGTCTATATCTGTGTGTGTCTGTATGTCTGTGTGTGAATACAATGCCAAGTGTAAAAGTGTGAGAAAAACCTTCTAGAGTCCTTTTCCAGTGTTGTCTATGTGGGGCCCTTTTGTTTTTTAAATTAATTTATGTTTTACACTCCATATTCTATTACCGGTCCTTAATGGTCATCCCTTGTCATGACTTCATAGAAAGACACTCACTAAAATACTTCTGGTGGTATTCTGGCAGTTTCTTGCCACTTTTGCTGACTCAGGCCTATTATCAGAGCGATACCAGCTAATACAGACTCATGCGGTGTTTTGCTAAGTCAAGACATGTGGAGAACACATGAAGTTTGGAGAGAGTATAAGTAAGATGGAAGGGGCAGTGCCTTGAGGCTTGCATAGTTAGTTTTGAAAGACTTCATTGGTCTGGAATCTTCACTGATCTTCACTTCGTTAAGAGAGGCACCACAGAGAACTTCTCCTGGTGTCTCTTCTGGTTCTGGTCACTCCTGCTGACTTGTGCTGATTCGGCAAGGGACTGGCCATTTACACTGGGTCACGCCACCACCACTGCTGATTCGTATTTGCTATCCTGACGTTACTGAACTGGACTGCTGGTGTATTTGTGAAGTGTTTGCGATTGGATCTAGCTGCCCCTGCTGATTGCTGTGAACTGAACTGCTGATTTCCCGACAAAGATTGGATTTGCTCCAAAGAGCAATATCTAAGCAGGTCCACTTCCCCCATATCCCAATAACCTTTCTTTTCCACTACCTCTAGTGGGTGGTGGCCTAGAAGGGAGATTAAAGCATTTAAGCACCATATTAAAAGTATGTCTTAGAACAAATGAAGCGACAATTTATTGTCTGCTTTATGCTTAGTTTGGTATTCTTCTAGGTGTGATCCACACAGTACATAATCACAATTGCTTGGGATATATGCTTGGAAACCAGTCTGAACTTATCACCATGATTATTGAATCAGGAGCACTGACATTAAAGGAGAGACCATGCACAGTGCAATTTAATGCACTTTCTGAGTGGAACTTACAAGCATTAGATATTTTAGAGATTATTTCTCTCAGATCCCTGCTACCATTCCCATGGTTTAAGCACCATTGCCACTATGTTGACATAGTTTAGACATATTAGGCTCTTTGATTCTCTTTTCTTATTTCCAGAAGATCTAGACATTCAACATCAACACAAATACAAGTGATCTTATCATCCTTCTTCATGTACAGCTGCTATAGCTCTAGTTTCCAACAGTACCACTATCAACCATTTAGTCACCAAAGTTAAAACTAAAAAATTAAAAGTTATAACTTCAAAAAAAAGAAAATAATTTTTAAAAAATGTGATTTCCCTCTTTCCTTTACCCACACCCCAACCAGCTAATTTAGTATATTTGGCTGACTCTGTCCCCAGGTTATTTTCAGTTATTACATGACTTCTTAGTGTTCTCTCTCTCTGTCTCTCTCTGTCTGTCTCTGTCTCTGTCTCTGTCTCTGTCTCTGTCTCTCTCTCTCTCTCTCTCTCTCTCTCTCTCTCACACACACACACACACACACACACACACACACACACCACATCTATTTTAGTTTATCTAAATGCAAAATATAGTCACCCAAGTTTCTAACGTTAAACAGAGGGTGGGTAACTTCAGAATAGGTCATTTCAGAGGTTTATTCACAAAATGACAAGTCTCACAAGTTTGAGGGACAGCACATGATATAATAATCAAGCCAAGATGCCACAACCTCTGAGATCAATTGGTTGCAATGAGGAAATTAGTCTTGTAGTGAAAAAATAGGTGGATGTTTCTGGTTTAAAAGAAGCAGAGATGCTTGTTTAATCAGGGGACACAATAGTTCAAGGTGTCCTTAAAGAAAAAGTTAGATATACATTACTCTCTTATGTCTGCACTTCTGGGTGTTTTTTTTTTTTTCCAGCAGCAAGTGAAAGAGCTCTGTGCATGTCAGTATTCTCAGCAGATCACACAATGAGAAAAGCAAAGAATGGATCAGAAAGAGCAGTAGTGCAAGCCAGTGCACAATCATGTGGAGGCTCTCATGCCTGTTTCTTTTCAATTATCATATATACTGTTAAATAAAATGTAAATTTCTTTTAAAAAAAGAAAGAGAGAAAGAAAGAAAGAAAGAAAGAAAGAAAGAAAGAAAGAAAGAAAGAAAGAAAGAAAGAAAGAAAGAAAGAAAGAGAGGAGGAAGGAAGGAGGAGGAGCAGAGGAGGGGAAGAAGAAGAAGAAGAAGAAGAAGAAGAAGAAGAAGAAGAAGAAGAAGAAGAAGAAGAAGAAGAAGAAGAAGAAGAAGAAGAAGAAGAAGAAATTCTTCCATCATTGCCCTACCCAGCCACGTTTGCTGCCTTGGCATGTTACCGTTATAGAATTGAAATTACCTGTGTTTTCCTACCAGTTTCCTGTTATTTCTCACTTACTCAAGGCTTGCTATGAGAATAACTGTCCTTATTCTTCCTTCAAATGTTTCTGAGAAACAGCCTAACTGTTCCTTTGAATGCTGTGGCTTTCCTTATCATCTCCAAATATTTGGCCTTGGCTAGTTACCCTTTCTCCTCACTGTGTGGATCTCTTCACCATTGTTTCTACCACAGTTCTCTATTACCTATTCATGTGCCTGAGCCCTCATCTGTTACTGCTCTAGCGGGAGGCATGAACCAAGGAGAATGGAGCCTCAAAATGAGGTAGACTAAAGTCTTATGCAACAGTCAACTTCATTCAGAGCGTCATAAGCATCATATAATTTATATTCAAGCTGTGTCTTAGAGGTTAAGCAAGGTCATAGGAGCAATGATCATATGAGTTCAGGATGTGCAGCCAGGTCACCTTAGTTCAAGCTGTATATAGTCCTGAGGATAACCAGTACCTGTAGACATCTTTCTGAATAACAATGTATAAGATAATGGATAATCTAAAGTAAAATCTGCTCCTATTATTATACCTGGGAGGAGCACTAAAGCACATTACAATAACAACCCGAATTATGGAGGAACGGATTATAAGACTTGTCTTGTTTACTTGGAGTTTTTCCATGAGGTCTCAGAAATGTCACAGTTTCACTCTTGGGCCACGTCCCAACACTCATCTAAAATTTCAATTCCTAGAATTAAGAAACATCTTCACTTTTACAGTCTCAGAGCTAAGTCCAGTGGCTATTTGCTGAAAGAAACATCAACTAGCAATTACTCTCTGCCTCGGATGCTATTATGCATGCACTAATAGTCAAAAGAATCACTTTCCGATTTCTAATAAATGATGTGCTTCTAAGCACCTCTCCACAGGGCTACAGCCGACATTAATATTGAAGTGATAAGTAATGGCCATTTTCCTCCTATACAATGGAGGAAATTAATGGAAGAAACTTCACCATGCGTAATTAGATTGATTTTGGTTTTACTACTTTAATACCGCGACAGACCTTGAAAGTGATCATTTTAATTGCAGAACGACAATCTTATATGGAAAGCCAATTTTTATTTTTCTTCCTTCAGTCTCGCTATACTGTGGGGTGAGAAACATTGTCTCTAGCTCTGGCTGCAACTCCTCACTTTCAGCCCACCTTCCTCAAAAGGCCGGGCTTTCATGCAAATGAACAGCTTATCAGTGTAGATTGGAACACAGAAAATTGAAGCTGCCAGAAGGGCACACAGAATCAATCTCTGTGCCAGGCCATTTTCATTTCATGACTATAGGGTATATATTTTAATTATGATGTGAGCTACCACATAACATAAGATAAAATTCTAGCCTACATTTGAGAAACTTACCTTGAAGTTGCATTTGCAAAAGGAGAGTTGACATGGCCAGGGAGGGGACTGTTTTTAAATATCCTGTTTCCTGCTGGGAAGGTTGCCTAGGTGCTCTAGGCTCTGCTGAGCTGTACTTCTCTTTCCTCCTCCCTCAGAGGAGCAGGGAGCACACAATGACTTATAGACACTGTTGCAACATGTAACTGCATGTCTCAAAAAGATTTTAGAACAGTGCCTGTCAGGTGCTGATATTTAGGTGGGTTGAGCCTTTCGTGCTATATAATACTCTTCTGTCAAGTCAATTGCCAAGTAAATAAATGCTGGTGTTGACATTATAATCAATAATTTTTCATGATTACAGTGTTCTAGATGTTGTTAAAAGTTTACTTAGAAGAGTTTTGCTCACTTGCCTTTTTTTTCCCATGATGCTAAGCAATAGAAATGTGGTTTGTAGACAGGCAGTTCTCTCATTTATATTTAGCAACCACACTCAAAGGGGGGGAAAAGAAATTGCACTTTAAATAGAATAATAAAATTACTTTTGCGAATATGAATATGATAACAAGAAATCACAATAGACACATCAAAATATCCTTGATGGTAGAACTTATATTCATACTGTTCCTGGCGTAATGAATTGAATATCACTAGTGCTTAACAAGTTTTTCCTCAATAAAACCTTACAGATTTCCCCACATGTATTTCAGTGTTTTGAAACAGTTCACTGGAAATTCTCAGGAATAAATATATTGATTTAGATTTAGAGTTATGTTGATATGTGATAAGCAGACTTCCCATGTTACATGTCCCTTTATTAAAAGTAATTCTGGGCTTCAGGCATGTTCAGTGGGGGGGGGGGGGAAGTTATCTCCTGCCATGTCTAATGACCTGAGTTATAGCTCCAGATCCCACATGGTGTAAGGAGAATTGACCTCTGAAAATTGTCCTCTGCCCTCCATATGTGCATCTTAGAATATGCACACACACACACACACACACACACACACATACACACACACACACACACACACACACACACACACACACACACACACACACATTAAGTACATAATGTTAAACAGTAAAGCAGACCAGCATTTTTAGGAGTATGAAGACTCCAGTTAAAATATTGGAAAAGGTTTAGCAGTAGCCTGATTGTTTCTAGCTATCAAACTTTGACACATGTCATTTGTTCTTTGAATCCTCAATTTTTAAATCTGAATATGGAAAGATTTACCAAACTATTATGGGATTATAAATACCAAATAAGATAATGCATACAAAGCTATATTCATGGCCCTGACAGATAGCAAGTACTGTATAATTAGCAATTATTTCTAATTTTAAAAAAATGACAGAAAAGTAACTAGAAAGCTCACAGTAAAATGAATATATTATTGTCAGATTTCCATTATCAAAACTGAAAATGTAACCTAAGATCAAGATTATTTGAAATATCAAATTTACTTGAAAAATAAACATACAGTTGTTATAGCTATAAGAAATTTGTCAACTGGCTGACTGACAGTAGAAATAGATGCAAGCAACTCTTTCCCAAGAGAAAAAGAGGAAGGAGGCTCACCTGCTGTGCCTGTCTCTGATTGGCCAACAGGGTCTTATGATCACTTCCTTCAGCAAGACACTCCTGAAAGGCAGGCTACATTTATTTCTTTTTATATGTGCAACTCCCCATATCCTAGCTATTTGTCATTTGACTTAACCAATACATTTTTTTTAACTTGAGTTCTGAACCAAATGAAAATTCAACATAAGTTATGGCAAATAGAGGCATAATTACTAACAGAGTTAACACTGAAAATGTGTTTTGTGCTCTTCAGTAAATGAATAGTTCTTCCTGAACTATAAACCTGACACTGTCACACAACTCTTAGCACTGATACTTGATCTAGGCCTACCCAATACTAAGTCATCAAATCTTTTGATGACTAATAACTTTCTTTTCACAGTTTAAACTCTGATAAAGGAAAACTTTCCTTTGATTGGACAACCATTATGTCACCAATACTAAGCATGGTTTTATCGGTCATAACATTGTCACTGTTTGTCAGGGATGTAGAATTGTCAACTAAGACACAAAGTGATTAATTTTCCAAGATCATATGCTAGTGTTTACAGAATTAATTACTTTAATTCAATATTCACCACAAACATGATCACAGAATGAGTGGGTCACAAAATAGCCTAGACACTCAGCTTAGTTTTAATTTTAAATTAGTTCACTGATGTAAATTAGTAGAAGTCCATAGTGAAAAAATGGATATCCAATATTATCTGTTCATTTTTTATATAAATTATCAAGACAAATTTTCTTTGCCACAAATATAAAACACTTGATATGTCTGCTTTACAACATGGATATAGAGTTCTGGGGTATCCAGAAATCCAAACAGGCAGCATTTCCCTGGTGATATATCTGTATCCCTCCAAGTCCAATAAAATGTAAAAGTTACTGAATTTGTTAATTCACTATCTGTTCAATCTACTTGGTAACACCATTCATTCAAATAGAAAGCGGTTCTGATTATCTTTGGATCCCCAGTGTCTTATGCTGAACCCAAACAGGGATGTCATTTGTGATGCTTCTGTTAAAGGCAAAAAAAAAAAAAAAAAAAAAAGGCACCCATTTTGTTCTATTCAAAATTACTGTCTAGAGCTTGGAAAACATCTCCAGAGTTGAAATAGAGTTCAATTTTGTATAAAATATATAGATTTGGCAGGAAAGGCTGTGTGCCATTGATTCTTTGCTTCAAAAAATGGACCAATTACTGCATACATAATTTAAAGGCCATATTTGATTTGACAATTCATTAAACAAATAACTTCCTTGGTCTTTGAAAACTTGCTGTGTGGAGAAAGCTGCTTGTCGTAGACAGACAAAAACTGCTCACAGTTCAGACAAGTAAATAAAGGAAAAAGAAAATGACCACCCAGTCTATTGTGAACCACAAAGAATGGCAGGTAGATCACATATGTGATGGTATCATTTGGTTAAAATCCCTTGATGGAAGTTTCCTAGACAGAGTTAGACTTTAAGCAATGTTGGTGTAGGGATATTTTGTGTGCTGTGTGGAAGCATATTTGCCAACAAAAAGCTAGTGGCCTATTGGCAAAAGACAGGAAATAGAAGATAGTTCTGGAACTCTGGGAGATAGAGGAGAAAGATTTGCCCTGAGCTCTGAAGAAGTTTGACATAGGAAACTAGGAGCGGTAACTAACCAGCCATGAGGCCAACACAGACTAGAAAAACAGTGGGTTATACAAGTTATGAGCCAGTCAGGAAAACAGCCAAGCTTATGGCCTAGGCATTTATTCAACATAAGTAGCCTCTGAGTCGTTCTTTGGAGGCTGGGGTAGAGGTAGCAAAGCCCCAACCACCTTCAGTTGTTTCTTAAGGAACTAGTAGAACTCACTGAGCTAAAGCAAAAACTCATAATCTGAATTCTATGGGAAACAAAGCAAATCAAAAGTAGAACCAGGATGCAAAATGTGAAAGCACTAGTTCAAATTAGACCATCATGATGAGGCATGCACAAGCCACTCAAAGACAGCCATTCTTTGCCAAGCAATTGCAGTTTGTGTTCGAGCTGTTTAAACGTGAGGTTCTTCTCCTTACATAATATAGGAAGAAAACTCATTTACTTACACATTTATAATATTTCAAAATAAACAACATTCTTTTAGCTAAGAGGAACTGCATGGACTTAAATTTTCTTGATCCAGAGGAGAGCCAGGCACAGCACTAAGGAACATGTATAGATCCAGAATGGAACCTTAGGTTTGAATGCTGACCTGGGTCAGAGCTAAACACTTATGAAAGAACCTTTTAACCATTCTACCCTCTTGGAGCTACAGTCCCCTAGTTGGTTAAGGGAATGGATGTTTTGGTATCTAAACAACTATCCAAATTATTTATTTTCTTCAATATTAGGTCTCATCATTCTCTCTGTCTCTCTCTGTCCCTCTGTCTCTCTCTGTCTCTGTCTCTGTCTCTCTGTGTATTTCTCTCTCTCCCTCTCTCTCTCTCTCTCTCTCTCTCTC
>NC_034602.1:60244684-60255932 GCF_900095145.1 Mus pahari
ACACACACACACACACACACACACACACACACACACACACACACACACCAGTAACAACAAACATTATTTGGAATTCCAAGTCTTACAGCATTTTTATTCTATGCACTAAGAAATAAGTGAAAAGAAACTTCTCAAAGATCTAGATTCAACTGAGAGCTACTTAATGCTACTGAACTTCGAAAAGATTCTCACTGAATGTAGAGAGGTCAACAGGGTGCCCATGTGGAGTCTTCACATTGTAGTCTCTTTGGTGTAGGAAGTTACTCTGCAGAAACCTGGATACCAACCTAGTCACAAAACCCTTGACCTACAATCTGCCCTGCCTGCAAGATGTGAGGGGTCAGTGGTAGTGGCACATAGTTGTAGGAGTGGCGAATCAATGACTGGTTTCAGCTGAGGTCCATGCCAGGAGAAGGAGCCCATGCTCCATTTGCCTGGATGACCTATAAGTGGAGACTCATAGCCTGGAAGCCTAGGATAGAACCAAATAGGACTGGAAAAAATAATGAAATGATTCTTAATATTAATATTAATTAATATTCTGCTATACTCATAGAGTAGATCTCAGGGACAGCAAAGGAGGAACTGAGCTGAGAGTTGTTGAAACTGTGGTTCAGATTTACTGTATGAGAGAAGAATCTATTTTCAATGAAAAAAATAAACTATTAGGGAAAGTTATTTGGCATTTCAATAAACAAGAAATTACAAACAACTGTTTATTATATTATATTCTTTTAAAATTAGAGAATAATATGACAGAAATAAATTGTATCCACAAAAGGAACCAAAGGGAACTGTTTTGATATAAATATTTGTATCCTCCTGAATTAACTTGTTTAACTAGTGACTTCTATGATATGTTCTCATTTCATTCTGTTGTTGTGGCAAAGCACTGACCAAAAGCAACTTGGAAAAAATAGGGTTTATTTTATCTTACACTTCCAGGGTCACAGTCCATCACTGAGGGAAATCAGAACAGGAACACAGTAATGAAACCCAAAGTTGGGACTGCTTGCTTGTAGCTGTATCATTACTTCTAACCAGACACTTTACAGCAGAAAACATGGAAAATGCAGCTTGATAGCTGGCCTACTTTTTGGCTCAAGTTTAATTAGCTTTCTTATATATCTCAGAACTATCTACTAAACAAATTTTATTATCATATGAGACTATTTTTTAATTACTGTGAGCTATGTCAAGTTGACAGTGAAGGCTAACTGGGGCATGTCAACATAAAAAGGGAGACTCTGGAAAATGATGATAAACTACAAGGCCCCATATTATACAAGATGCCTTAAAGGCTGCCCTGCCAGACTCACCATATGGAAGCACAAAGAGAAGCAGATGTTCAAAGGGGACAGGTGCTCAGTAGACAATAACAATGTCCCTTGCCTCTGTCTCCTTCGACTTCAGAAGTATCAAAAATAATGTTTTTCTTCTTTGTTACGTTTATAGCATTTTCTTGTAGCATCTTGAGCAAAGTTTTTTTGAGAAACTTACTGTAATTATTTTACAATTAAACAGAATTGTTGTAGGCTATCCTTTTCATAGCATTCTGAGATTCAGCATGATGTATTCAGTGATTTGTTCGAATATTAAAGGGATAAAAATGGAACATCTAAGCTCACATTTTTATGTAATATTGCTTAAATGAGTGAAAGGAGAACACTTTTTTTTTTTTTTTTAATTCCTATGTGGACTTTTGGAGTCTGGTACTTTTTGATGACTGTGATGAGCTACAAGTGTTTCTGTGCTTTATTTGTCACTCATGGAAACATAGCATTACAATTGTAAGTCTGTTTAATAATAAATTTAATGTCCATTACTATGACTGCTATTGGGTCTGATATTACGTTGATGTTAATATCTATAGTCAGTAAGCTGCCAAAATATAATGGATGTCTTCCTATTATACAAGTCTACAATTACAATTATTCCAGTTTGAAATCACATTATAAACTGAGCACTCTCTATGCCCAAAATTTGATATGTGGGACCCTTGGATACTATGCGATTCTTTTGTTTTGAAGATTGTTCCTATAAAAGGGAAAGTGATGTGGTACAAAGTTGACAGGATCAGCCCTTAATCTGATAGGCCTAATTACTTAAAGTATCAAGGAAAACCAAAGATCTTTCTTTCTAGGTGATAACATGGAAAAATCTGCATGAGAATAAAACAAGAATCATTTGCAATCTGTGAAGGAAGGTCCTGCCTTGCAAATATAAAGTTGATTTATTTTCTCATGGTGGTAGAGGATAGCAGAGTCCAACTGTCAGAAAATAATTATATACTATTTAAGCTACACTGCCCAGGCTGTTTTTTGTTTTGTTTTGTTTTGTTTTTGTTTTTGTTTTTTTTTAATGACAGCGTGTGTGATCTATTACATATACCAAAGCATCATCTAATACAATCGTAACTGAGGTGCATAGTGGACATAAAGTACTTTTTCACAATAGCTTCTTTAACATTATAATCTAAAATAATGATTTTTCTACTTTATGAATTATAAATATACTATTAAAATAATAAAAGTAATACTGTTAAAAATAAAAATAGCATTCCAAATGAGAGTATAAAGAATCTGATATGCTGTAAGAGTTACTATGCTTTATTAATTGCTCTTGGATATGCATCATAATAACCATGAATCTGATCATAAATTAAATGTCCTTGACTATAATTGCTATGTGGCACAAGTTTATGTTAATGTTGTTGTTTAGAGTCAGTACACAACTGAAGCTCAGTGCCTGTCTTCCTAATTATACACTATAATAATTATTATCACTTCAATTGGACACCACATTATCCTTTCAAGAACTTATTGCATAGTGTTTATATTATCTTTACTGGCATTTAGATAAGACATTCCAACACATTACAAGACCAGTTTGCTTTCAACATTTGGTCTTTCTGATTTTGAAGGTAAAGACACAGACAGTCTTCTTCATAGTGTCTGGGAGACAAATGCTGACTATTTGGGGTGGATTTTTCTCTCATGTTTCTTCATTAGTTGTTTTATTCTACATGAGAATTGTGTTGGTTCTTTCAAAAATGGCATTAGAGTCAATCCCTGTGAACCAGACAGATGTGACCAGCAAATGATAGTTTTTATTCAGCTTTAGAATTATACCATAAGCAGATCTGGTTCCTAATAATTACTTTGATGTTAGGACCTTCTGGTTTGCAACCTCAAAGTCCTTTCAGCTTATTCCATTATTGAAGAGTCCAGAAGCCATTAGTTAATGAATTCTGGAGTGAGAAATCTCAGACAATTACATTTATTCTTCATTCAATCTCTTTTGATTTCATTTGTCATGTTACAAGTGCCCCTGGCTTCTTCGTGTACTTGACGTCAGATCACTCTGAAAGAAAGGTAAAATTCTCTATGAAAATTCAGGCTGCCCAGGTATTTTTATAAGGCACATAAGAACATAACAGAAGTTCTGCCTCTCTCTGGAATGCCAGCAGTCTCTGGAGTTTCCTTCAGAACAGCCCAGTGACATCCAGGAACTGAAGGTGACTGGCCTCTGTGGGCACTGCATGCACGTGGTGCATGACATACACTTGCAAACATTTATACACAGACAATAAAAAAATAAATAAATAATTTTTAAAAGAAAGGTGGGGCTGGAGAGAAGGCTCAGCATCTCAGAGCACTGAACTGCTCCTCCAGAGACCTCAGGTTCAATCTCCCAGCACCCATAGGGCAGCTCACAACTGTCTGCAATTCCAAGGTCTCACACCCTCCTGCAGATGCACATGCAGGCAAAACACCAGTGCAGAAAAAAGGAGCCGGCCCAGAGGTGTGTGGTAAGGAAAAGAAACAATAAACCCATGCTATAGGCCCATGGAATAAGGCAGCAGTTGATGCTGTTTAAATCTATCTCCTGGGGGTGGGGGAAAATGTATAAAATATACTTGTGATGCTTCAAGCTAGCAAAATATTTTTAAAACATGTCAAGAACTAATTTTCACAAATTAGTTCTCTGCGGTGGTTTAAAGGAAACTCTGGTAGGAAATCTCAGGTCATGGGTGAGGGAGTGAGAGCCCCACCCTGACCTGATTGCCTCACATGGACTCCATATGCAGCACGATGTTCTCAGATTATTCATTTTCTAGTAACAAGGTTATAGACAATGGTTATGGTTATGTTGTTCAGCTTTTTAAAACAGATGAAATCAATATCTAATAGGATTTGTTTATCCTTTGGAATTGTGCGTGTGAGAGAGGGGGTGGGGAGGGAGAGAGTGAAAGGGAGGAGAGGGGAAGGGGAGGGGGAGGGGGAGGGGGAGGGGAAGGGGAAGGGGGAGGAAGATCTCAAGAAGTTGAAGCTGCTTCAAGCTCACTATACAGGCAAAGATGACCCTAACCTGATTCTCTTGCCTCCACAACTGAAGAACTGACGCTCTAAGCCTGAGACTATTTCACTCAGGTTTGCAGTGCAAAGAACAGAATGCAGATATGAACTTTACAAAGCTGGATATCATTAGCTTAAGAAAAAGAGTGAGAAAGGGATGTTAAAAGTGATCTGAATCTAAAACAATAATTTTGTTCCCCAATCTATATTTTCAAATTCCTTATTAAAGGGAGATTTTTAAGAATATTTTGTGACATAGATAACATTTTTTCTGTCAAGAAACAGAGGTAAATGTTTTAGGTTTTTTTGAGGGGTTCATATGCATCTTCTGTATTCTACCATTAATAGTTAAAAAAAAAACGTAGTCGTTAATAAGTACATATTACTCCTTGAATAACTTAGGATCTTTTTCTCACTTTTTGACTAGTCTTAATTTTAAATGTGTGATTTAACTTAACTCTTGACTTCTCCCTCTAACCCTCTTGTATTTTGGGGAAACCCAGGAAAACACTACAGCTACATTGAAGAAATTCTTTTTTAAAGAGCTATTCTGAATTATCTGGATTTATTTTTCCATTTATATTCTTTCTATCTACATTCTCAGCATTATCATATTTCATAAGGTAATTAAGCAAGAGACATTCATTCACATTCAGTATTCTGTAAATATCCTTGGTCATTCAGTCATACACATAATTTCTGTGTTCTTTTTCTATTCAGTTATTTAAGAAAACTTGGTGAAGAATAAGCAATCAAGCAGTTGTTGACTAAATATTTGTGATGTAGTTCTGGAGAAAATAGCTTAGATTTGTACATGGTCCAAGATGTTGATAAATCTGTATCATGTGTCATCAGTACATAATGTAAAATAGAGCACACATTATAAGCATGTATAAAGATATATGTGTTTGCATGAGAAATCATATATAACATATTGTATGGTTTCTAAGGTATGTATGCCCATCAATTTATAGTGTGGTCTTGATAAAATCATCATAAGTTAAATTATCATAACATAACATAAAATCTTCTAACCTACAGAACAACCTAGCTTTGATCACAGTTGTACAGCAGAGCTCTACCTGTTTCCTTTCATGGACTGTGGGAGTTGTAGCTCAGAGTCCTACATACATTAGCAGAGAGGAATAACCCAGGAAAAAATTAACTTACTACATTTTCTACTGAATTCCTCTGACTTTTATCTGACTGTATTGGTGAAATATCAACTCATCTTAAGTCAATACCAAATGTGTATTTTAAACATGTGAGTATATGTTACCATCATATATACTACAATATATTTTCATTTGAATTCGTAAGGCTGGTGTCTGAAAGGAGTTGAAAGAGTTCATTCACATTGTTCTATATATACCTGATTTAGTCTTAGATAATAAGCACTAAGTAGCATTAGTTAATGACCCTAACAGCAAAAGTTAACCATTTATTATACAAGTCTTTACTACAAGAATGCTGTAAATGCTGACAATTAATTTTAAAAATGCCTCTGCGAGCCACCAAACGCAGACACTATTGCATACACCAGCAAGATTTTGCTGAAAGGACCCCTGATATAGCTGTCTCTTGTGAGGCAATGCCAGTGCCTGGCAAACACAGAAGTGGATGCTCACAGTCAGCTATTGAATGGAACACAGGGCTCCCAATGGAGGAGCTAGAGAAAGTACCCAAGGAGCTGAAGGGGTCTGCAATCCTATAAGTGGAACAACAATATGAACTAACCAGTACCCCCAGAGCTCATGTCTCTAGCTGCATATATAGCAGAAGATGGTCTAGTCAGCCATCATTGGGAAGAGAGGCCCCTTGGTCTTGCAAACTGTATATGCCCCAGTACAGGGGAATACCAGAGTCAAGAAGGGGGAGTGGGTGAGTAGGTGAGCGGGGAGAGGATAATAGGGGACTTTGGGGATAGCATTTCAAATATAAATGAAGTAAATACCTAATAAAATTTGAAAAAAATGCCTCTGCAAATTTCTTCATCTCTCTACTTTCCTCCCTGGCTTTATAATTTCTATTTTCTGTATCATATAAGTAAATGGAGAGGGTGCAAGATCCCCTCATGCAAGCTCCTTGATCTCATTTTTAGCCTCAAAGAAGATTTTAACAATTGGATCCATTTTTTCATGGAAAAAATTAATAAGTAAATTTTGCAGAATTTAAATCACCGAAAGCACTGTTAAAGAAAGTTTAGTTAGGCACACAAATACGGAACACTTCAAATTAAAAGTCCACCAATGAAACAAGTAATGCTGATTAATGGGTTTTTTTAAATGTTCCATTTTTACATGAAGATCAAAGTCATTTCCCTTATTCAGCAGAACTAGTTTCATCTAAATATCACCTTAATTAATGAGTTTTCTTTAAAAAAAAAAAGCTAAAAAGGAAAAGATTGAATAGTAATTAAATAGTAATTTTGCATGGTTAAAATTACTGCAAATCACATGCAAATTGCAAAATTTCATTAGTAAAGGTTTATTTTTTGTGAAGTATTTGGTAGCATATATTATCTGATTTTACATTGGGGAACCAGCTTTGGTCTTTAGGAAGACAACATCCATTCGTTTTAAAGACATGAACTCATTGTCATTGGGATCAGTTGAGCTAGGTTGTTAAAATCTTGAAATAAAATATTAGCAGTAGGAAAGGAAAATTGATAATCACAAGCAATAAATTAATTGTGTTTGCTAAACATATACTTCTCTCTGAAAGAGAAATCTTAAAAATTGAAATACATGTCTTTGATTGAAAAATCTTCGAAAGCAGTTGATATTACTAACAGTAGTGCCAAAAGCAGTATGGATTTTACATTGGAGAATGTTGACACCTGACTTCTGTAACTGTCCAATTTCTGTTGACAATTTTATTAATTTCACAAATTGTCTAGAAAAGTCTTCATTTTTGACAATTTCTCACTGTGTCCCATTTTCCAAGGAGATGATGAAGTACCAGCTGCTGCTATCTTTGATTATGAAAGATGTGTTATTTTTCATTACTCATTCCACATCCATGTACCTTCCTCTCTCACTCTTCTGAGTGGTGGGTTGGGATGACCACAGACTGCAGCATCTATATTCTCTGACTCTCTGTGCTAAGTAGAAAGAGCAACAACCAACAAAGGTCCATGTATACATAAGAAAGAAGTCAGAATATGTATTGGACAGCCACTAGGCTTTGTTCTGCTAGAGACTGTGTTCCCCTTTTTAGAATCACAATTCCTTGCAGTCCTGAGTCTTTCTTACCATTACCGATTAGTTGGGTTTTAGAGAAAGCCATATTCTATCCCTACATATAGGAGATAATAACACTGCTGGATGATGGACCTGCCAATTCTTCTCCTTTTCTACTGGTTCCTTAACTTTCCCACACTATAAATAATCCTTTAGTTAAATGGTCTCCGCTATTACTTCTTTGGACCTCTTAAAGATTCTGACTGATTAAAAAAATATAAATTGCTTCATAGTTCTGAAAATTACCACTGAATTTTTTCCCACTGCTGTAAGAATAAAATTCAGCTTTAAAATCCACCCTGTATGACCCTCCTGTATAATACTCTCATCATGTAGTGACCCCCCTTTCATCATTGACATCATTGACTGCATTTTGTTTTCCTCAGATACACCTATCAAACTTCAGGATTCCTGTGCCCACCCACCATGCCTGTGGTATATTAAATATATTAAACTGAGTGAACAGCCCTCCCAGGAGATCTTGTAAAGGTTAGAATGAGAATGGGTTCCATAGGCTCATCTATTTGAAAACTTGGTCTCCAGTTAGTGAAACTGCTTGGGAGGATTAGGAGGTGTAGCTTTGTTGGAGTAGAAGTAAAACTGGATGCAGGCTTTGAGGTCCTTCAAAACTTGTACCATTCCAAGTATTCCTATATGTCTCCTACTTGTGGATCAAATATGAGCTCTAAGCTACTGCTCCAGCAATATGCTTGACTGCTTGCCACAATACTGACATGAGGGTCATGAACTCAACCATCTGAAATTGTAGGCCTCAAATAAACACTTCCATTTAAAAGTAGCCTTGGTTACGGAGTCTTATCACATAGTATCTTATGTGTTTTAGTCTGTTTCAGGTTATGATGATGATCTTAAACTACATATATAAGGAAGAACCCCTCAGAACTCCCAGGGACTAAACCACCAACCAAAGAATACAGATAGAGGGACCCATGGCTCTAGTTGTATATGTGGCAGAGTATAGCCTTTTCTGGCATCAAAGAGAGGGGAGGCCCTTGGTCCTGTGAAGGCTCGATGCCCTAGCATGGGGGAATTCCAGGGTGGTGGGGTGGGAGTGCGCAGATGGGTGGGGGAACACCCTCTTGGAGGCAGGGGAAGGGATGTGATGGCAGGGTTCTCAGAGAGAATACAGGGGAGGGGGATAACATTTGAAATGTAAGTAAACAAATTAACCAATAATTTTTTTAAAAAAGAGTATAACAATAAAAAGGAAAAAGAAGTAGATACAAAGCTACTTGGCATAGTGCAAAAGAAGCAGATAACTTGTAATAAATGTAGATAGTGCTTCAAAATAATTCTTAGTATTTTCAGAACTAAAAACATCAAGACAAGGCCTCCAATCTAGAGTATGCTTAGTTGTCTAGGTACAAGCATCAGGATCCTAAGGGACTACCCCAGGTTCATTCAGGTAAATGAATACCTTTGTAAAATGTGTACTTTGTAAAATGTATACTTTCAGTATATTATGTATATTATATATTCCAAGATATTTTTAAGGACTGACTGAGACTGGTACTCACTGTATATGACACAATAACATCAAACTCACAGCAATCCTTTTAAGTCCTAGCATTCCATATATATGCCATCATACCAAGATTAAATATCAGTGCTTTATATGGGAATAATGGTGAGAATTATCAAAAAGATTGGCTATAGTTTATAATTTTCATTTGGCTTTTATGCTTCTAGTATACATGAGTACTTATCTCACCAATTTGTGTTGACTCTGAATTGAAGCTAATGTTTATAATCATGGGGAAAAGTTAATTTCTTCCCATTTCACCATCATTTTGGCTCATTCACTGTTGGGCAAGATTGTTTCTCTTATTGGAGATTCTTATAGTTACATTGCCTATATTCATCATTTTTTGTCTCTTCTGACCTCACTGCTACCTATCCCAGAAGATATATATATAAACCAATATTGCTCTCTAGAAGCTTAATCACTATTCAACTCCACTCCACAACCATACCATACCAGGCTTGCTACTTGGAACAGTCATTATGAATAATGGGCACTGATCATATATACTGCAACATAAGATACATTTATCAGTTCAGAGGTACTGTAGAAAGTGGTGAATAGTTGTTCCATAAATAAGCTTGGTTTTATAGTTAGTTTAATTTTCTAAGTCTTAGTTTTTTCATGTATTTACCAAGAACAATAAGGAAGTTTCAGGTAGAAAAGCAATTACCTAAGTGTCCCTAATCATCATGCTAAATTATAAAAACAACAAAGAAATGAGTAAGCCAAACAACTTCCACACATTCAATTAAAGAAAATTTAATTAGCTTGTAGAAAATACAAAATACCAATCCTCAGTGCACTGATTTCTCAACACTGATGCCAGTTTTTATAAATGGTTATGAAGGTCCAATAAAACAGTAGTGAATGAGAACAAAAGGCCCACAAAATCACCTAGAAAAAGAGAGTTCAAAATAGAAAAAGAAAGAAAACCTCTGTCAAATCTGGTTTATCAGAACCTGGACCTCTGTAAAGAGCTCCCTGGACCTCTGTAAAGAGCTCAAAAGTGTGTGCAGGACTCATGGAGGCTGAGTGTGTGCAGAACTCACAGAGGCTGAGTGTGTGCAGGACTCATGGTGGCTGAGTGTGTGCAGGAGTCAAAAAAGTTGAGTGTGTGCAGGACTCATGGAAGCTGAACTGTGCAGGACTCACAGAGGTTGAGTGTGTGCAGGATTCATGGATGCTGAGTGTGTGCAGAACTCACAGAGGCTGAGTGTGTGCAGGACTCATGGAGGCCGAGTGTGTGCAGAACTCACAGAGGCTGAGTATATGCAGAACTCACAGAGGTTGAGTATGTGCAGGACTCGTGCATGCTGAGTTTGTGCAGGATGCATGGAGGCTGAGTGTGTGCAGGACTCATGGAGGATGAGTGTGTGCAGGACTCATGGAGGATGAGTGTGTGCAGAACTCACAGAGGCTGAGTGTGTGTAGGACTCGTGCAGGCTGAGTATGTGCAGGACTCATGGAGGATGAGTGTGTGCAGAACTCATGGAGGATGAGTGTGTGCAGCACTCATACAGGCTAAGTTTGTGCAGGACTCATGGAGGCTGAGTGTGTGCAGGACTTCTGCAGGCTAAGTGTGTGCAGGACTCATGGAGACTGAGTGTGAGCAGGACTCATGGAGGATGAGTGTGTGCAGGACTCATGGAGGATGAGTGTGTGCAGGACTCATGGAGGATGAGTGTGTGCAGGATTTGTGCAGGCTAAGTGTGTGCAGGACTCATGGAAGCTCAGTGTGTGCAGGACTCATGGAGGATTAGTGTGTGCAGGACTCACAGAGGCTGTGTGTAGGACTCGTGCAGGCTGAGTGTGTGCAGGACTCGTGGAGGCTGAGTGTGTGTAGGACTCATGGAAGCTGAGTGTGTGCAGGACTCATGGAGGCTGAGTGTGTGCAGGACTCATGGAGGATGAGTGTGTCTAGGACTCATGGAAGATGCGTGTGTGCAGGACTCATGGAGGATGAGTGTGTGATGGACTCATGGAGGCTGAGTGTGTGCAGAACTCACAGAGGCTGAGTGTGTGCAGGACTCATGGTGGCTGAGTGTGTGCAGGAGTCACAGAAGTTGAGTGTGTGCAGGACTCATGGAAGCTGAACTGTGCAG
>NC_034602.1:60259868-60260843 GCF_900095145.1 Mus pahari
AGGCTGAGTGTGTGCAGGACTCATGGTGGCTGAGTGTGTGCAGGAGTCACAGAAGTTGAGTGTGTGCAGGACTCATGGAAGCTGAACTGTGCAGGCCTCACAGAGGTTGAGTGTGTGCAGGATTCATGGAGGCTGAGTGTGTGCAGAACTCACAGAGGCTGAGTGTGTGCAGGAGCTGTGCAGACTGAGTGTGTGCAGGACTCATGTAGAGTGAGTGTGTGCAGAACTCATGGAGGATGAGTGTTGGAGGACTTGTGCAGGCTAAGTTTGTGCAGGACTTATGGAGGCTGAGTGTGAGCAGGACTCATGGAGGATGAGTGTGTGCAGGATTTGTGCAGGCTAAGTGTGTGCAGGACTCATGGAAGCTCAGTGTGTGCAGGACTCACAGAGACTGAGTGTGTGTAGGACTTGTGCAGGCTGAGTGTGTGTAGGACTCGTGGAAGCTGAGTGTGTGCAGGACTCATAGAGGATGAGTGTGTGCAGGACTCATGGAGGTTGAGTGTGTGCAGGACTCATGGAGGATGAGTGTGTCTAAGACTCATAGAGGATGTGTGTGTGCAGGACTCATGGAGGATGAGTGTGTGTAGGACTTGTGCAGGCTTAGTGTGTGCAGGACTCATGGAGGATGAGTGTGTGCAGGACTCATGGAGGCTGAGTGTGTACAGGACTCATGGAGGATGAGTGTGTGCAGGACTCACAGAGGCTGAGAGTGTGTAGGACTCACGGAGACAGCCTGGGAACCATGACACTGCCAGAGAAGTCAAGGCTAAAGATCAGGGGACAATGGAGTATTCTTTGAAAATTATGTAATACAGGTATTTTACAATCCCTTGAGACAAGAAGAGGAAAAACAATGATGTAAGAAAGATCCCTTCCTTTACCAGCAAAAGAGAAAACAACAGAAAGAAAGAAGGAAGGAAGGAAGGAGGGAGGGAGAGAGAGAGAGAGAGAGAGAGAGAGAGAGAGAGAGAGAGA
>NC_034602.1:60261868-60267469 GCF_900095145.1 Mus pahari
TCTCTCTCTCTCTCTCTCTCTCTCTCTCTCTCTCTCTCTCTCTCTCTCTCACACACACACACACACACACACACACATCTTTGGAGATGTGAAGCTAGAATCATATATATAAGAATTAATAATTAAATTATATATCACTATTAAATTAACTATATACAGCATAATCAGTATTGCTATAATATAACCATAAAAAACATAATATACACAATACATATACAATATATGAATATGTAAAATACATACACATGTAATTATTAAATACAAAAATAACAATATGCAGTATAATATATCAGGAATGCATTAAATGAGAAATCATTGACATCTTGGAAAAAAGGAAGAAAAGGAAAATGATGCAAAACTGAAAATAAAATTACAAAATGCTCAAAGGGTAATGAAATAAATAGTTATTTTCTTTCCATGTTAGCTTTTCCCATTACCACAGGTAACTTTTGAAAGTTCACAGTCCTCCACATGTTTTTTCTTTTGTTAAACATATACATATATTCCTACATATATGACCATACAAGAGCAGTGGGTGCAAAAAGAAGTCATGAATTTGAAAGAGAGAGGGAAGGAATATATGGAAAGATTTGGATGAGGGAATGAAAGGGAGAAGTGTTGTAATTACTTAGAATGTCAAGCTATGTTTAAATATTTGAAAATATATGTAATATCAAGTGTGACAGTGATAGAATACACCACAGAATCAAAATCTCAAACTTGTAATAAGAATATCTGAGGATCCCATCACATTTATAGCCACCCAGGCAACCACTAATGTTAGTATCATAAATACAGTGTCATTCAAATTCTGCAGGCATATGTGCTCACACATTTCACACACTGACGTATATGCCTAATTCCAAAATTTTCTTTCCCAGTGGCGTCAGTGATCAAAACGAAGAACACTCAGAAGCCTGCTGGCAAAGCCATGGTTCTCTAGTTAATATGGAGTATGTTTTTAAATGCAAAGCTGAAATTATTTATAATCTACTAATAAATTTTAAAATGTTGGGTTTATAATAAAGTTCTGAATAGTTTACTTTCTCCTTCCCTTAAATATATATTTTATATCTATACCACTCATAGAGTGACTATTAATTTCTGGATTTAAATATTTAAGAATGAAATAAAACAGAGTCCTTAGGTTGAACATTTTGTCATTTAATATACTTGATATACTTAAATACCTTAGGCAATAATAAAACTTATCTATTTAGTCGACACTCATCTCTTATTTTATCCTTAGCCATATTTAAATGCAAGATTGAAGAAAAATTTTAAAAGGGCTGTTAAGGAAGCCATGGAAAAAACAACACAAAATAGCAAGGATTTTCTTGTAGTTTTTGTTGATGTTCTGTTGTTTTGTTAATTTATTTATTCAGTTTACATTCCAATATCAACCCCCTCTTCTCAGACCCCCTCTACATCTCCTTCCCATACTCCCCTGCCCTCCCTTCTCCTCTGAGAACAGTGAGGCCATCTGGGTATCACCCCACCCTGGTACATCACATCACTGCAGGTCTAGGAACATTTTCTCCCACTGAGGCCAGACAAGGCAGCCCAGTTAGGATTCATAGGCAGGCAACAGATTCAGGAACAGACCCTGCTCCAATTGTTGGGGGACAGGCACACTGACCAAGCTGCACATCTGCAACACATGTGTAAGAGGACTAGTTCCAGCCCGTGTTTGCTCTCTGATTGGTATTTGAGTTGACTCTGTTGGTCTTCCTGTGGAGTCTCTACCCTCTTCGGCCCGCTTAATTGGTCCCTCGACTCTTCCACAAGACTCCCTAAGCTCTGTCTAATGCTTGGCTATGGGTCTCTACATCTGTTTCCACTGGCTGCTAGGCCTCTCAGAGGACAGTTATGCTAAGCTTCTGTATGCAAGCATAACGGAGTATCAGTAATAATGTCAGAGAGTGGCTCTTGCCTGTGAGATGGCTCTGAATTTGATCCAGTCATTGGTGGGCCATTCTCTCTGTCTCTGCTTTATCTTTGCCCTGTACATCTTGTAGGCAGGACACATTTTAGCTTGAAGAATTTGTGGGTGGTTTGCTGTCCTTAGCCCTCCACTGGGAGTCCTGCCAGGCTACAGGAGGTGACAGCAAGATAGGACAAAAGAGACATACACGTGCAAAAAACATCAAACTTGGAAGCAAACTACAATATATGTGTTAACATATGTACCCTAATAAAGAATGATTCACATTGGCAGAAGATATATAAAACTAGGCACCATGACCAATCCCAGAAAACAGAGATAATCTAGTTCCATTTTGCAGAACTGCCTCAAACAGCATCTCAGGAGATAGTTCAAAACAATATGAAACTAATAAACTAAGAATATCTTCTACTTGGAAATTTTAAAATTACTATGCAAATTTGAATCATATAACTTCTTTAAAATTATAATATGAACATGAAACATCACATTTATAGGATATATTACACATACAAATGAGGAAATCTAAAGCCATAAATATTCAAACCAATCAACAGAGGCAATGAAGGGACAAAGCCAAAGGAATGAACACAAGTCATACGGGATTATAGAATGTGTTGAGTATAGTAATATATGTAAAATACTGGGTATATTCTTGGCATAGTGTAATACTGAGTAAATGTTATTTGTCCTAAGAATACTCAGTAACTTTATAAATATCCCCATGACAGTGAATATGGAAGAAAATTAGGATGCTCTGAGCTCCCACAGTCTCTGTTCTCACTCAACCTGTGTTCCTTCCCTTTATTTTTCTCTACCTCAAAGTCATTTCTATCATGTCTCCCTGCTCCTTGTCTCAATTTCACTGATTGTCCAACTTCATGGTGCTTAATTACTTGCAATTTCACTCCAGGGCAGTCAGTCATTCTGTACAGTTTCTTTCAAGGAACATCACCAATGTTTTGCTGAGCAAGACTCTAGGCAATCAAATCAAACATGAGAGAAAATGGTCTAATTTTGCACTGCGGCCAATGTGAGCTATGTGTCCTTAGAACTGGCCTTGCCTGGTGTGCAGTTTATCTTGACTGCGACATTGTTGTGTGGGGTACAACTACATCCATCTGTAGGAAAGCCTTTTATTGTATTGTGCTTCTCAGAGTGTCTGGAAAAAAACAAACAAACCTTTGAAAGTTTGTAGTGATGATGCTGCCCAAGCTCACTGACACCTTCCCCCCGTCCCCCCAGAACATGAACTTGCATTCTGTCTTCTTTGTCATATTTCTCTAAGTCTCACATCATTGTAAACCTTTCAAATATTATTAATTGTTGTGGTGCATAGGGCAGTCAAGAAAAAAAGGATATCATTTGGAGAATGGGGGTACATAACAGATGCTTGAAGTAAGGAGGAAAGAGATAGTAGAAGTGATGGAATTCTATCTCAATTAAAAACATTTTAACCGAATTATACTGGACTGGAGAGATTGCTCAGCAGACACAAGTACTTGGTAAGTAAGCATGAGGACTTGAAGTTACTGGTTTGTTTTAACCTTTTACTCATTCTTTGTGAATTCTACATCATGCACTCCAATTCCACTCAACTCCCTGTCCCTTCATATCTGCCCTTCACCCTTTCAACTTCCCTCCCCAAAGAAAAACAAAAGAAAATCCCAGCTTGAAAGTCGCAGTGTGTTCCACAGTACACCCTTTTGTCCAAACACTTTTACTTGCAAATGTTCATCATTATGAGTCATTATGATAGGCCTCTGGCTTCTGATATAATATTAATATTGGATCCTCACTGGGACTCCTCTCAGATATTTTATTGTTGCCATGTGTCATGGAGATCCTGCAGCTTTCAATCTGCAGGACAAGCCCCACACTTGTTCTAGCAATTCACAGATATATTGGATAACAATTTGCAGATGTTGGGGTAAGCCAATTAAGAGCCCTGGTTCTGACACTGAGTGGAAGCTGAGTTGTTCAGCCCACCAGCTTTTCAGCACCCATAACACCAAAGCCAGCTGTGCTGCTGAGGATAGGTGTGGGACCATTGAGGGGTGGGACCAGCTCCCTTGCCAGCTGCATCTACTGTGATTGACTTCCAGGCAAAATATGGGCTCCTCTCCTTACTGCCAAGTACACAGCCTGGAAAGGAGCTGGCAAGCTCTCCTGAGTGTGGTGGTTGGTGAGGGCCAGGGCCATTTCAGCACATGCTCAGATATCCACATGGACTCAGGTGGTAGTCCATACTGCTGACATCCAAATGGCCTTTGGTGGTAACCTGAGCCGTGGACATCGACCCAGACGCCAGCTGCAGCAGGACCACCGACTCAGATATGACCCTCAGTGACAACCCAGGCCTGAACACCACCGTGACTCAAGGTGGTTGAGAAGGCTTCTCATATCCACCTATTCTTCACCGCCATGGCAACTCCAGTTCTACCTCTCTCCACAGTGCACAAGCTGCTCGGCTTTACTTTCTCTTCCATCTATCCCAAAGTACTTCTCTTTCCCATCTCTCTATCTCTTATTCACTCATTTTAGTGTTGTAAACCACAGGGCCCTGGGTGTCACTCTCTACTAGCCTCCCTGGGGAAGTCTTGAATTTGAATGACTAACATTCACGTCCAAAAGTCTGGCATGGCTGTAGATATGTGCAACCCAGCAGAGCAGGACAGAGGTGAATCCTGAGAGCTCCTAGCAGAGCATTCTAGCCACATTTGAGAGCAGTCGAGGAAGACCGATAGCATTGTGCTTTTGGCTTGGTATATGTGTCAACATTCCAGTATGAATGAAGAAGGGGCACACAAGGACCCATATGTATGACTGTAGGTGCTATTGGCTGTTGATACCCATGACGGTGGGAAACTCAGTTTCCTTTAGAGATGTTTCCCCTGATAGAGTGCCCATTCTTCTGTGAATAGAGCAACATCTGTGCACATACTGAGAGTAATAATGAACTCAGTGAGTTATGAACAAAAATGAAAACAGAACACAAACTTGGATGGGAGCTCTTGGGAAGTTGTGGAGGAGTTGGAGCAATGGAGGTGAATATGATCAAATCCCTTTGCACATATTTATGAATAAATTAATAATAATAATAATTCAAAAAATTAATTTAAAAAATTTTAAAAGACAATACTGTTGTTTATAGAAACTGGCTGCTCAGCCAAGACCTTTGATGGAACTGTGCAGTGAGATTAATCTCATTTTTGTGTCTGCTAACAGAAGACCCAGTCTCTAGCCCTGAGTCAAGGAGTCATTTTGACTTTTCAGCCTTACTACTTAAGAAATACACTTTATAAGGTTCTATCTGAATAGATACGGATTTCGGTGATGGATCTGGCCAAGGCAAATTGTAAAGCTTCTGGAAGTGATCCACCATTCTAAATGTCATTAAGATCATGGGTGATGAGCTGGGCGTGGTGGTGCACGCCTTTACTCCCAGCACTTGGGGAGGCAGGCAGATTTCTGAGCTGGAGGCCAGCCTGGTCTACAAAATGAATTCCAGAACAGCCAGGGCTACACAGAGAAACCCTCTCTCGAAGAAGATAAAAGAGGAAGAAGAAGAAGAAGAAGAAGAAGAAGAAGAAGAAGAAGAAGAAGAAGAAGAAGAAGAAGAAGAAGAAGAAGAAGGAGGAGGAGGAGGAGGAGGA
>NC_034602.1:60267674-60285731 GCF_900095145.1 Mus pahari
AGAAGAAGAAGAAGAAGAGAAAGAAAGAAAGAAAGAAAGAAAGAAAGAAAGAAAGAAAGAAAGAAAGAAAGAAAGAAAGAAAGAAAGAAAGAAAAAGAAGAGGAAGAACATGGGTGAGTTCTCTATGATTCACAATAGTAAGAATAACCTGACCTTAAAAATATGCTGATTCCAAACCCTCGTGGATGCTCTTGGGGAATCTATCGCTTCAATGGAAGCAGCAACTGTAGATGGGAGAGAAAAGGCAAAAGAGATAGAAACGGAAGAAGAAAACAAATTGCTGTCATCACATCACACAATCAAAGATTACCAGACACCAAGTTCTTTTTGAGGAATAAGCAACAACGGTATCTTCTGGAGACATAATCTGTTAAAGATGCTGAAATGTTGCTAATACAGTAGCTCACTTCATGTGTATCCTAATCTGAAGTGCTACAACAGCAGCCACACTTGAGAGGATTAACTCCAATTTTGAAAGAAATCCCACAGTGTGTTCAATGCTACTCAGCATTACAAGTGACATACAAAGAAGTTGTTTATGATAAAAAAGGTTTCAGTTGATGCAGCAAACCTCATTGTTGTTATTAGAAATTATCTTGCTGTCTCAACCCTCAACAACCATCATGCTTATTGGTCAGCCCCATCAGCATTGGGTAAACACTCCATCAGCAAAGAATACGACTCCCTGCTGGTCTGTCTTCTTCTTAGCATTTTAAGCAATAAAATATTTTTTAAATGAAGGCATGTATATTCTTGTCTAATACCTATGTATTCAATTTTACACTAAGTGATGTGATGTATCCTGTGATATAATATAAGCACAGCATTTGTGTTATTCTCTGAGAGACTGAACAAAACCAGTGGTGTTGTCTACATATGAGTTGTCTTCTTGACATAACTCCTTTATTATAAGGGTTTCCTTTTGTTGTTGCTGTTGTTTTTGTTTTTTGTTTCTTTGTTTTTGTTTTTTTTTGGTTTTTTTTTTTAACAAACCCTGGTGTTTCTGAGATATATCTGTGCTGGTATTGGCTTAAGAGTAGCAAGCTGTGAAAAGGCTTTAATAAACAGTAATAATTAATACTAACAATAAATAAAATATGTGCAATATGATTGAAGTTGTAACTTTGACGTCTTGGATATAAAGATGTCACCCTTCTTCCTAGTACTTAGAAGATGTTTTTTATGCAGAAACTTTGTTTTCTGTTTGTAGGAAACAGAATGATGGTTGAAGTGATTTATTTTTAATCTGCTGGGTTTTTTTATAAGTGCCCTTAACTAGTAATATGTCAGAGTAGTAATGTTGTGACTCCTGTGGAAGTTTGGCCCACAAGGATGGCTGAAAAGGGATGTGTGAAGCAGATAGTGGTAGAAAGTTAAACTTTGTGAGTACAGTTTCAGAAATGTGTGAACCTAGTATGCTCCTTTAGCTAGTTTCCCATGTACAGAGATTTGAACTCCTAATCTCAGCTCATCCCTATCCCGATGATTTCAACCAACTATAACTTGAATCTCAAGATCAGCAGGAAAGCAGAGCTGAACAGTGTCTTGTTACTTTCCATTCTTCTTCATACCCTCTCCCTTTGTCATTCCTGTAACCTGCACCTTAATCAGCCATGGCAAAAGATACTTAAATTTCTGAAACTTTCCCCAGGCCTGAAAATGACTTGCAATTTCCTGATGATTCACTAGTGTCTTGAAAATTTCTTAGCAGAAGATAAATAAGGAGTAAATCTTTGAATACAGAACAAATGAGTGAATGAACATATGGAAAATGTTCAAGAACATGATGAACACAAATATTATTCTTGAAAAAATGTTTGCATAAATTGTTTTAAAACATTAACAGGATTGACTATTGGTTTTCAGTTGTTTGATAAGCCATTAAAGTAGGAAAAGCACATATCCAACTGACCTCCTAAATCTCTTCTATAATTTTTTGATTATAAAGAATTGCATCCTAAAGGCTCCTTTCTTACTCTACAGGCATTTTAATATTTGCTGTCTCTATTTTAAAAACTAGACCTAGGCATCGCTACCTGAACAGGAGATGGGGCAAGGAATAAGGAGGATCTGACAGCTGCAAAGAAAAGGCTGAGCTCACTCTTGATGACCCTGCCACAAAGACAGAAGACCCGAAGGGAAAGCAGTTAAGGATGTTTGTCAAGCGCACTGCTGAAAGAGGTATCATAAGTCATGTCCTGCAAAAAGCATCACATTGAGAATGATGGTGACAGGCTTTATCAAGATCAGACCAGAGGAGATGTAGCAAATGTACTAGTAGTTCAGGGATAGGATGTGTTCTTCCTTTAATTTTATCAAATTATTCCATACTTAGTAAAAGTGACCTCCATCCAGTAGGACAGCGAACTATGGAAGGCACCATAGTTCACAAGAAGACTTGGGAGTCACCTGCTCATCAAGGTGGACCACAATATATGCTTCTAGCTGCACAAGGGTGTATCATCTTCTTAGAATAGAGCCTTCCATAGCCCTGAAATAGTTATAATTGCTCTTTATATTTATTAATAACCTACCCATTGACCACTTCTGGTATTTGAGGTTTGTTCACAGATTTCCAGACACTAAGAAACTTTCCTTCTTTCTGCTGACAGATTACCAGGCATCGGAAAATCCACTAAGAAATGTTAATATCTCCCACCTAGGTTTCACAGTAGTGGCTATTACACTGTAAATTGATACATGTACTTGGCAATGCTTTCAAGAGAACAAAGGTGAAATAGTTAGAACTAACAGTTTAGGCCAAAAAATCCAAAAGCACTAATAATTCATTTTTATGTTACTTTTGTTCCATGACCTGTTTCCACATACTACTTATGGGCTTTTCAGAAGCACAAGGGTATCATGTTAAATAGACAATAGAAGCAGGAATGAGTTCATGTTCCATATGCCAAGCTGTATGCCCCCAACAAAAAGCCACAATTCCTTTAAGGCCATCATCTTTTTCAAATTCTTATGAAGCTTCTCTATGAGTTTACAGTGGTTTTCCCATTTCTCTTACCTAATCCTAGGCAATGCTGCAATGCTCTACCTAATATGGGAAGAAAGGTCCTCAAGAAAACTGCTAGTAAGTTCTCCTTTCCCCCTCCAGAGATATTTAGTATTATTCATGATGACAATGGGTCCAGTTTAAACTTTCAGTGCCTCAGATCTCTTCTCAGTAATGGTATGAGTGTGTGCATAGTGTGTGTGTGTGTGTGTGTGTGTGTGTGTGTGTGTGTACCCATCCTATGAAAAGCCTGAGACTTTGTAAGAAATCTTTGTTCTTTTGATGTAGATGGTAGTGCTTCTTATCTTTAATTTCCCTTTTTTATTTCAAATAAACAATCTACTGAGAATGCCTCCACTGTGTTGTGATTAGATAACACCACAATGAAAAGCCTGCTACCATCTAACAGGACCCTCCTTGGAGATGAAGTCTCAGGGCATTAACAGCATCCTGGACACATACTTCATAAATGTTTTTCCCATATCCAGACTGTTTTCTCACAGACAATGCTATACCACTCTGTTAAGTCCTGTGTACTGATTACTAACGAGCCTATTTTGTCTACAGTCTGGAAGAGATGGGTAAGAAAGCTCTTTCAAGATTTTATGTCCCAAACATTTATTGCACATAATATTTAATCTAGTTCAAAAGATTCATAATTAATTTCAAGGAGGAGCTAGTTCATTGACTTTCTCATGAATAAATAATTTAGTTAGATTTTAATTAAACATGGTACAAGTATTGTTTACAACAAATTATGAGTTTTCCCAAAGTCTTGGTAAGATTCCAAGGAAAGGGCAACAGCAGTTAACATTTTGCTGAGCACGGCTGTTTTCTCTGTTTAATATGCTTTGGATGCAGAACATTTTACATAGATTCTGGCACATGTTCAGTAAATATTGAATAATGATTATGGTGATGACCATATATCAATGGTTTTAAACAATTTCCAAAAGAACAATTTATGCTGCAGACAAAAATAGAATGAATAAATTATGCATCCTGGTGCTACACATCCTTAAACACGAATTCTTTCTATTTTAGAAGCCAGTGTTTCTTGTCTCTTGAAGGGTGGAAAGTTTCAGTGTCTTGAATGCCAGTACAACATTTAAAAGCAAAATAATGAACCTGTGACTAAGCTTTGTTCCTTATCTCTTCTGTATTTGAACTCTAAGGGGCAGTGGGTTTTTGGGATTTTTTTCTGAGCAACTATGCTTTGAACAATACATTGCTCAGACATTTAAATGTCTCTCCTGGATTGTTCTCCAAATTTGATAACTCTGGAGATAGAAACTTAAATTAGTTTCATTACCTTTCCTAAAATTGGTTATGGTCTTCTGGTAAAGTGTACTTATTTATATATTAAAGCAAAAAAGATCTAATAATTGAGGTGATCAATTGAAATATATAGATAAAAGCAGTAAGGAAATGAATCAGAGGGGGGGTAGTATAGTAGTTAGCTGTGTTGAGCATGTATAAGACCTGAGGTCTAGTCTCAGTGTTGAAGAAAGACAAAGAGAAAGATGATAGAGAAAGAAAAAACAAGAAAGAGAGAATGAAAGAAAGGAGATGGATGGGAAGGAGAAGGAAGAACATAATATTGATAGGAAAATTATGTCCTTTAATCTCAGATGAAATAGTTGAGCAAAAATAATTTAAAAATAATAATAGAACTTAAGATCTTAAGACTGAATAGCTTGTAGGTAGGAACGTTTATACAGAGCAAAGAATGTGCTTTTAAATCTTGTTTGTAAAGCTTTTCAAACAATACCTTGAATTCAGCCACAAAGCATATCAACTATTTCTCTAAGATGGGATGAAAACCTGCATTCTTTCATGACAGTGCAATTAATCTATAAATGAATAAATGTGTAAAATATGAAACAGACCACTTTGAAATGTTATCAAATGTTAAGGAAAAAAGTCTTTCTAATTATAACATTTCCACAACTCTTCAGTGGTCTACTTGCCCAAGATATTGGTAACTATCCCTATAATCTTCTGAAGACTAACTGTAAACTCTCCATGTAGAAGTGAGAATGATGTTTGCCTTTCTGAGACTGGCTCACTTCACAACACACAATGTGTTCTTGGATTATCCATAAAAGGATTTTATCCTTTAATGTCAGAATAATCTTCCCATATACACAGCCTCTAAATGTGAGGCTTGCTAGCTAACTTCTGACCAAATGTCATAAAACAATTATACACTGGGCCAATTTTACTCAGACTTAATTTATTTTTCTAAAATTATTGTTTCTAAATTTATCGCTTATTTCACCCAATAATGCATCACTTTTGAACATGAGGAAAGAAATTATGAAAACTGAACACTTAATGAATGTGAATATAATTATACAAATGTCATAAAAATGATTTTATTAGGTACTAAATTCTCCTAACTTAATGTACACTAAGACAAGTGGCCAACATTGTCTCTTGAAAACATTAATTTCCATTAAGAATATTATAGGGGTTCTAAGGATATCATCATCAGTCTCAGAGTTTAAATTGTATTATGCATGCTAATAAATTGGCTCCATTTGTTTTCCTTCTGACAATTCTTTTCCATACACAGAGCCACCAGGGGTCCAAAAGGAACACATCATGCAAGGCTGCCATAGTTTTATTTACATAGAATTATATTCTATAACACATATTTCTATAAAATATAAATAAATTGTGTGAACATATTTATACAATCAAACAGGAAAAGGAGGGATGGGTGAGCTTGAAGAATATTGATCAGATGATGTAAGTCAATATTTCAGAGTCATAAGATTTTGACTTTCTGCCTTACTCATTCAACAAGGAACACTACAGCAACAGTAGAAAACTGAAGAAAAGTTCTATATTCTTGAAAATTAAAACATTACATATATATATAAAATTTAAAAAATTCTGGAATAAACTTTCTGCTCATGTGTGTTTTTCTAAGAGTTCTCAAATTTGGCAGCTGAGCCAGTTAGAAGTTCAGTCTTCATCAGCCCCAAACCCAGATACTATTGCACATACCAGAAAGATTCTGCTGAAGGGACCCTGATATAGCTGTCTTGTTTGAGGCTATGCCAGTCAGTGCCTGACAAACACAGAAGTGAATGCTCACAATCATCTATAGGATGAAACACAGGGCCCCCAATGGAGGAGCTAGAGAAAGTACCCAAGGAGCAGAAGGGGGCTGCAACCCTATAGGTGGAACAACAATATGAACTAACCAGTATCCCCAGAGCTCATGTCTCTAGCTGCATATGTAGTAGAAGATGGTGTATTCAGCCATCATTGGGAAGAGAGGCCCCTTAGTCTTGCAAACTTTATATGCCCCATAGAGGGGAATGCCAGGGTCAAGAAGTGGGAGTGAGTGGGCAGGGGAGCAGGGTGGGGGGAGGGAATAGGGGACATTTGGGATAGCATTTGAAGTGTAAATGAAGAAAATATCTAATAAAATAAAAAAAAGAAGTTCAGTCTTTTCACAGCTGTAAACAATAGTACATGAAACTCACTTTATAGTATAAATTACTTTTAACCAATGATATTCTGCAAATTTCAGTTAAAAGGTCTTTGGGAAAGACCATTGTAAGTCAGAAAGCCATGCTAAAATAATCCATTTGGCACTGTCCTGGAATGTGCTGAGAAAAGAGGTATAGGAAGGCTTGGGAGGATATATTTGGATGAGAGAGAGACCAAATGAACTACTACTGAGATCCATTTGCCTCTCCATATGAGGAGGAATGTCCCCCATAGGCTTATTTATTTGAATACTTGGACATTAGGGAGTTGTGCTACTTGATAAATATTAGGAGGTGGGCCCTTGTTGGAATAGATGTGCCCTTATTGGAGGAAGTATAATAATGAACTAAATTGTATGCCAAGCTCCAATTAAATGTTTTCCTTTAAAAAAGTGGCCATGGCCCTGTTGACTCTTCAGAGCAATAGAACACTGACTAAGACTCTTCTGCTGTATTATCTTTTCACGAGAAGAATATATCTCTACTCACCCCAGAGAGGGACTCAACCACAGGCCAAAGAAATTATGCTACTGGAGTCTAATAGGTAGAAACAATGAATTTAGCTGGAAAGTTGGTGCCTGTGTGTTCATGTAAATGCATACATATGTACCTAAGTGTATATCTGTGTATCACTGACAGAAAATTGAAATATTTATCTGCAGGTACAAATGGACTCGGTGTGTCCATCCCTGTTGTGTGATAGAACATTAATAAGGCCAAACTTTTGTAGGTACTCAGAGCCTTTGAACGATCAGTAGGGCAATGTCCACACCACTCCCAGTGGCTAGTTCCCAAACATCTTATTTCTCAGTCTACAGATTTGAAATGTTTCCATTGTAGTCCCAACATATGACTGTATGTTTTTCCCAGTCATCAGGGTGTTAAAAGTTCTCAAATAAGCCAGTTTAAAAGCATCTGTTCAACAGTTGCTATGTCTAGTTCACTAAGCCTGGCTATAGGAAAACAAGATAAACAAGACAGACAACAGACATACTTGAGGTAGGTAGCCTAAGCTTCAAAAACTTTGATTTCAGAATAACTCACTCAAGCTAGCATGCTGATTCTAGCTGGGAGATAACTGGAGAGAACTAGCTGAAATGTTGGAACACAGCCAAGGTAGTTAAGTTCAACAGCCTACCCAAGAGACTCTTGGTCTGCCATTTAAGGCTTGGGGCTTACTGTTCCCAGGTCATCACTGTTCCTGGATACTGCACTGTTCAGAAGAACATTAGTCTTCAAAGGTGTTGGGTCTCGCCTGCCTCCACTGGCAACTCTCCCTCTAAGCATGGTATTGCGCCCCTTACAGACACGCTAAGAGTTGCTCCCCAGCATCCCGGAATACAGCGTCCTCAGACCGCCCACTCGTCGCCCAGACCAATCGTCACCGCCCTCTCATTGGACCCGCCTTCTGGACACAGCTCCGCTTATGATTGGACCGCGCGCGCCATTGAGATTGAGACAATGCGACATTGAGAGACACACACAGAGACAATGGGACATGCGGGAGAGGGTTGGGTTCTCCCGTGTCCAATTAATAAATAATGTTTCTTCCTTGTAGCTCATTCCTATTTTAGGTTGTTTAGCTCTTCAGTACGAACCCAGTCCAAGGTGTTTTCTGCCCACACAGACACGGCACCTGTGGCCTGACACAGAAATACACACAAAGGTTCCTTCCTGAAGCTGTAGTTTCCTGCATTTGTTATGGCTACCATCTCCGAATTTTGGATGACAATTCTGGGTGCTGGTTTGGTTTGGTTTGGTTTGGTTTGGTTTGGTTTGGTTTGGTTTGGTCTGGTCTGGTCTGGTTTGGTTTGGTCTGGTCTGGTCTGGTCTGGTTTGGTCTGGTTTGGTTTGGTTTGGTTTGGTCTGGTCTGGTTTGGTTTGGTTTGGTTTTTGGTCCAGGAAATAGCCAAGCCTCCCATGCTATATATTCTGTTCTCTCTCTAATCCCTAACCAACCTTTTCTTCCTTAACTTCTCTCAGATGAAAATTGTGTTCAGGTCTCTTTCATTTAAGTTGAAGATAATTAAAAAGCTGCTATCAGACACAGTCTCCAGACCCTGCCAACATGAAAGTGTCCTTATGAAGTTCTTGTATAAATTGTCTCCCCATGAATAGGGTAAAATGAAAGTTGCATAATTTTAATTTAATGGTGTAGTTCAAAATTAATTACCAGGATCTATGTCAGGTCCAAAGACTTCCTTTCCCTAAAATGAGTGTTCGTGATCCTGCCCTAAACAAAAGCACTCTGGCGAGATAAACAGAAGAACTGTAATCAAGTAAACATGTTTTCTGTTTACTAGAAAAGCAGATTTCTTAAGGTGGATTGTGTCACCAGGAGCCTCCCTGAATCTCCTGAAACATCTCTTAATCTTCCGCCAAATGTCATTTACTTCTTGCAAGAGTACAAAGTTCTGGATCATTTTCTATCAATCCAGGACAGCATAAACATCAGCCCATAATCCTGCCCTGCGGACAGTGATACAGAATCTCCTCGCTTTCCACTACTTTGGCCATCTGACCTTCAGTAAATCTTTCTTTCTGCCCATGGCATAGACTAGTTCAGTAGTTTCTCTGTGTCATTGCTTATACTTTAGTTTTGAAAAATCATGAAGTTATATAATGCTAGAATAGATAAGTTAACCATATAGTACTTGAAGTATATTGAAAAACAATATAAGATACTTTTAAATTTATTCTTCTTTAGAAAAAGACAGATTCTCCCTCCGTGTGCAAAGATGGCTAGTCCACAGAAAAGGCAAACTTGGTACAAGTTGAACAGCATCGTGTCCCTAGAAAGCACCCAATTCATTTAAATAAGAAAAAACAACACTAAGAACTTTTTAGTGTAGATGCAAAGAGCTGGTGTTGTGTGATAGAAGACAGAGAACCTGAACTGTGAAAACAAATGGATGAACTCACTTCTGTCCATGTATCATAGATAGGAAGAAAGAAAGCAGGAGGTGGGGGAAGATAAATTGAAGCTCTTCTATATGAAATCATGACACCTAAATCTCTATCAGTGAAGACAGAAACCCCTGTGATCCTGTTATAGAAGAAACTTCTTTACTTTTGTAATTTAATTACATTCAGGGAACTTTCAGGATAGCATTTGAAAAAAAAAAAAAAAAAAAAAAAAAAAAAAAAAAAAAAAAAAAAACAGAGACCAAAAGCTATTCTGAAGAGGTCTTTATATGACCAAAATAACTGACAGTCTTTCACAAAGTAGACCTGGGGCCTTAAGGGTCAAGTTTGGACGTGAAAGCAGTAATCAGCACCCTGGCAGAATTTGACTTTTAATTACAGGAGAGGATCATATCTTTCACTAAATGACCCAGAGGAAACTGCCTCATTTGTCAGGGGACCCACAGAAAACTACGAAACTCAAAAACAACAGGGATTTACTCCCCATGCACTGGCTATAAGGAGAGAACAGAAGAAAGGAGAACACGAAGTCTGGCGAAAGACAAACTGGAGTTGAAGATCCGCTGCTTTTGGGCAAACTCAATAGCATGTAAGGTTTTTTCTCCCTGACTGAATAACATTATCCGCATTATAGCGCTGGCCCAGTTCCATTTTTGTTTTCCTCTACCATTACTTTTGCAAGGAATTAACTTGATCTACTTTTCAAAGTACATTATAGGTCACCAAGAGCATATACTTTAAATTTTTAAGGTCATGGTGTAATTAAATTAGTAAACATGTAATTATTGACAAAAAATCATTGGTTTAGCTTCTTATGTCTTTCTTTTGTAAGTAGATCAATTTTTAATTCGTATCCAATGGTCTTCTTTCATAGACAATGATTTTCTTTTTTATTAGATATTTCTTTATTTACATTTCAAATGTTATCCCTTTTCCTAGTTTCCCCTCCCAAAATCACCTACCCCCTCCCCTCTCCCCTGCTCACTAACCCACCCACTCCTGCTTCCTGGCCCTGGCATTCCCCTGTACTGGGGCATAGAACCTTCACAGGACCAAGGGCCTCTCTTCCCATTGATGACCTACTAAGCCATCCTCTGTTACATATGCAACTAGAGCCATGAGTCCCACCATGTGTTTTCTTTGGTTGGTGGTTTAGTCCCAGGGAGCTCTGGGGGTACTGGTTAGTTCATATTGTTGTTCTTCCTATAGGACTGCAAACTCCTTCAGCTACATGGGAGTACCCAAGATACAATTTTCAAAACACATGAAACTCAAGGATAAGGAAGACCAAAGTGTGGATACATCATTCCTTCTTAGAAGGGAGTATAAAATACCTATGGAAGAAGTTACAGGGTCAAAGTTCAGAGCAGAGACTGAAGGAGTGATTATCCAGAGACTACCCCACTGGGGAATTCATCCCACAAACAACCACTAAAACCAGTATTGTGGATGCCAACAAGAACTTGCTGATAGGAGCCTTATATAGCTGTCTCCTGAGAGGTTCCACCAGTGCCTGACAAATACAGAAGTAGATGCTCACTGCCATCCATTGGACTGAGCACAGGGTTGACAATATAATTTTCAAACACACACACTTACCATTTGATTTGTGCCTTGGATTAAAATGTATGTACCAGTGACTTATCTTATTGTTGTGACCAAAGTCCTCACAGAAACAACTCACACAGATAGAGATTTATATTGCCTCATGGTTCCAAGTGTTATCCATTCATTGCCCTGGGGAAGGCCTCCTTTTGACACTTTTCTTGGCCCATGACATAGGTGCCATAGGGAACTTACCCTGTGACTTGTTTACATCTTGATGGTTTACAGTAAATAATTAGGCCAAAAAACAAAGAAGATAGCACCTTGAAGGCCCATTCCCAAGAGTCCCCTTCTGCCAGGTGCTCATCATTCCAAACTTATGACAGTATCCCAGAACAGTGCCACTACCTGGAAGCTAACTCTTGAGCCTGTGAGGGTGTTTCGTACTTAAACTATAACTGTGGGTCATAATATTTTAAAAACTACTTTTAAAAGAACACCACTAAAAATAATAACAGACACGCATACTTAAAGAAAGCTAAGAAAACAAAAGTCTCAAATTTTAGGTGAGATCATATGCTACAAATATTAAAACAATGTTAAGAACTTTTAAAAACTTTCAACTCTAAAATGAGAAATTAATTAGGTACCACACTGAGATGAAAACACTCCTCATCTTTAAAATTAAGAAACAGAGTTAGAGAAGCTAAGCTATCTGGGCTATTCATGAACAGCAACAGGAACTTCACTTGACCTTATAGTCCTTCATCCTGGTACTAGAATACTGAACCCTCCATCACCCTGTTCCAATTTCCCCATACAATATCTTTCAGTATATAACCAAAACTTTTTGCTTTGATTTGAACTTGAATTGTACCCTCAAATGGCTCGTGTACTGGAGCCGTGGTCACCAATTAGCAGTATGGCCTTGGGAGGCTCTGGGAACATTAGAAAGCAGGGCTTAGCTGTGTCCCTGGAGAGTTTGCTTTTGAGAATGTTTTTTCTTTCTGCAGGCTGCCTCCCTTTCAGTTTCTAGCTTCTAGATTTGGGCATTCTCTCCCACCCACTCCCACTGCCCTCGTCCCCAGATCAGTGGCTCTGGCTGACCTTAGACTGAAGTCATTGAAAGCATGAGCTGACAAACTACAATCTTTCTCCCTTAGGTTCCTTCTGGCAGGTATTTAGGCACAGTAAACAACCCCAGTCTAACTGCCCCATTCTCCTTACAAGGTAAACGATAGTAAAGCTTTTGGAACAAGCAACATCTGTCTCCTTAACCCTACCACACTGAAGGATAAGCAACAGGCCTTTCTACTCATTTCTGAGATGCTTAGCATAGGATGTCATGGCTTGATGCTGCCAGGTGCCAAGTGATGCTTGGTCATCATTCTCGCGGAATATTTTTACTCACATTTACTAGAACCTTAAATGAATTTTCTGACTATTATGTATGAACTTGTTCACCCTCATCAGTTTAATCATTCTTAAATCTGTGTTAATTAGAGAAAGAAGGTGAAGGAAGAGGGTATAATGGGGAAGAGCAGTGGAGAATAGTAGAGGAAAGGCAATGGAAAGAGAGGGAAGGGAAGAGGAGCAGAGAAGACAGAGGAGAGAGGAGGGGATGGGAAGGGAGAGAGGAGGATAGAGGAGGGGAGGGGAGACAGAGGATATTCAGTCTAAGATGTGTGCTGATATTGATGTCAAAGATCAGTCATTCTGCTTTCCAAGATATTCTGACACTTTCAGCTAGAAATTCCCAAGGGAATCCCTTTGTCCTAGGTTTGTCTGGTCCAGAGTTGCTCCTGCTATTTTTAGTAACACTTTATTATTTTTTTTCTTAAAGCACCTACTAACCTTGTTCTATTCCCAAATTGGTTAATATCAGGCTAATTACTTCTTTTTATAAGAACTTCTATACACATTTCTCAGAACAGGTCTTAGCTTACTTTAATGGAGAAACTTTTTCTACTATGTTCCTATAACTTTAGCACAAGGTTTGTAGGTTGCTAAATTTTCCATAGATGTGATTTTAGTATAAACCATTTATTCAAAATGTTTCCAAATAGATGCCTGAAAATACTTACAAGTGGTTTATCTCTGGTTTTTAGAGATTAAATAAACCTCCAGGTTAAATCTTTTCTTCATATATCCCTTGATATAAAACACCTCTGCTGAAGGGACCCTGATATAGTGGCCTCTTGTGAGGCTATGACAGTGCCTGGCAAACAAAGAAGTGGATGCTCACAGTCAGCTATTGGATGGAACACNGGGCCCCCAATGGAGGAGCTAGAGAAAGTACCCAAGGAGCTGAAGGGGTCTGCAACCCTATAGGTGGAACAACAATATGAACTAACCAGTACCCCCTGAGCTCGAGTCTCTAGCTGCATATGTAGCAGAAGATGGCCTAATCAGCCATCATTGGGAAGAGAGGCCCCTTGGTCTTGTAAACTTTATATGACCCATCACAGGGGAAGACCAGGGCCAAGTAGTGGGAGTGGGTGGGTAGGGGAGCAGGGGTGGGACAGCATTTGAAACATAAATAAATAAAATAATAATAAATAATTTTTTTTAAAAGAAGAAAAAATAAAACACCTCAACATGCAAATACACTATTCTTATTAATTTTAACATATTGACTGACACCCACAAATTATAAAAATTACATTCTATTTGTAAATATTATTTAATACTGAATTTAATGTAATATTAAGGAAATAATGGATGCCAATAAAATAAGACCAAACATACATCATACTTGAATATTTTCCAAAATTTCTAAAATTATAGGGATTTAAAAATCTATTTTTTAACAGACAGTAGTAACAGTGCTTATAACAGCAATGCTGTTCACTTCCATCACAGCTCTTTGCTTTGATATTCACAAGTTATGGCTTCTAATGCACTTAGAGCAACAATTCAAAGCACATATATTCATGCTATAAAATTCTCAAATGTAATCAGAAACAGAATGTGGCATATGCATGCTAGTATCCATAAATTGGAGTGAAATAATAAGCTGTTGATTGTAGCAAATCTTTGATATGTTGTGGATTCTTCTCTCCCCCTTCTTTATTATCCAGTTTGACCCCTGTCACTAGATAGGAGAGAACAAAGGTTAGAGGGAGAGATAGAGATCCTTGAGCCTAATTTCATTCTCTTTTCTTCTTTGCTTGTAGCTGGTATTTGCTACTTTGTGGGTTCAACTTTCCCCAGCCTTACACCCCAATTTCAACCCCTATTATTAGATAGGAGAGAAGAAAGGGTGGAGTGGGGAAAGAGAGATAGAAATCCTTGAATCTAATTTATTTCTTCCTGTTTCTTCTTTGAGCATGATTACTAACCAATTGCAGACAAAACCCCTAAGCAACAAACAACCATCCACCTAGCTTATTGGGGCTCTCACATTAATATACCTTCTGAAATATTCCCAGAATTCCAAATATCATACAATTGCAGAAACTATCTGCAGCTGGCAATATCATGCCTATGCAAATCACAGTCAGCTGCTGCAGACAGTCCAGAGCAGCCCCATATTCCCCACACCTGGGGATAAAATAAAAATATATTCTTATATTTCTGTGGCTTTATTTTTTAAAGAAACTAAAAATCCAGAATTCTCACTACAATGAATACCCAAAGAAGAAGAAAATTTAGAATTTTCAAGGTAGAAAATATTTTAAAAGCATTGGGATACATAGTAAAAATCTTCTCAGCGCCCAAAATTTGTTTTCATATTACTTTCCTCTTTAAATGAATTCAAAATTATTCACTTAAAGAACAAATGCAATGGATTAAGTTCTCAACCATATTTTAAAGCATAACCTACAAAATTAAAACATATATTGAGTATACATGGCATCCATAATTTTTAAAAAATAAAATTAGACTTAGAAATATTATAATTACATGTCTAACAGTTGCTTGTGACAAATCTTTTAAAAAGTAAAAAAAAAATGACTAAATAAAGTAATCTTTCTATATCTTAAAGACAGTGATATATTTTGTTTTTACTTGTCTTGTTTCTTTCAATATTTTTAACCCCAGAGATAATGAAAAGTATGTACTGCTTTTTATTATTATTTCCCATGCAATTGATTTATTTACAATGAGTTAAAACTCAATTAAAAGCAGCCTTCTCAAGTAAAGTATATTTGGCTGATATATATATATATATATATATATATATATATATATATATATGATAAAAGGATAGATAAGATATAATATATATATATATATATATATATATATATATATATATATANATATATATATATATATATATATATATATATATATATATATATGAATGAAAACTAACCCTGGAGCCTTAAGAGACTTTTGTCTTCCTAAGGAAGAACTGAGAATAGATTGATTGATGCCATTGGGGAAAATCAGTACCAAGAGAAGGCCAAGAGCAAGCTTCTTTGGACTCACTTTGCTCAAGTGAACTGGCTGAACCATCCAGCCTTCTCTTTGTATTGTTTTTCTGCAATGGCATCATTCCATTTTTCAGGTCTTCCTTAGGAAGACAAAAGTGAAACATTTATGGAAACTTTCTTCTTCTTCAGCAATGCTTTACAGGAAGGGTCCTGTTGGGGTCCTTCCGTGTTCTCAATGATATATATATATATATATATATATATATATATATATATATAGGACTGATCATTCACTTTGAATCATCTGGGCAGAAAGCAGAATCTAAAACTTGTTGAACTTGGTGAAATTTTTACCCAGGGAGTGAGTATGTTTTGATATTTAAGAATAAAACACAAAGACCAAGCTTTATGTCACATTGTTGACTTCTAAGGAAATATTTTGTAGTACAGTAGCCTTGTGTTTGCATTTGTGTCAATCTCACAGTCTAGGTAAATTGTCAAAAAGGTCACAAACTAAAAGGGTATGTATGTGGACACAAACACATTCAGAGGTTAAGCTTGAGATAATATTTTCAAGAGATAGAATTACAATGACTTCATATTCCACTGGAAAGTCAGTATCATAGACTCCAATTAAGATAGTACTCAGTGTGTAAAGCTAAAAGCTACTTTCACTTTAAAGAAAGAATTCATTACTCTGTACCTAATGTCTTCAAATACTTTTTGGTAATACACTGAAATAAGGAAGACTTCTCCTCTTCAAAGTCAAGTTCAATAATACATAGGGTATGAGACAAATTGTCATCCAAGATTAACATATATTTTTGCATTTGAGGTAAGGCTGTTGCTTTTGAGGACATTCAATGTCTTTTGAAATTTTTTTTCAACAAGATCAAACTGCACAAGGCCAGACTTTAAAAGGGAATTTGTGCTCTATAACAATTTGTAAAAAAGTTGGACTGACAGACAATAAAATATGAATAGCTTTATAACTATGTTCAGCTCATGTTGTAATAAATAATTTAGAACATTTCATTTGGAATTTTAAAATAATATAGAATATCTTACATCAAAAGCTTTAAACAATAAATTATATCTAAATATCCTTACTGTTAGTTTTAGAAAGGACTTTGAAGCACAATCTTTATCATATAAAAGAACTAATTTTTCAAGAATTTTAGGTTTTGCTGTTGAGTAATAACCAAGTTTGCAAGCAAAACATGCATTTACAAGGTTATATATTCCAAATTCAACAAAATTTTACAAAGATAGAACTGTATTCTTTAGAATTTAAAACAACTTTCTCAATAATAATGTTTATTCCCCACAGAAACCTTTTTGGGAAATAGATTCCTTTCACATTAATTTTATTTAAATTTTTTTTCAAAAATATATTTTATGCATTATTTAAAAGTAATTTTTAGTCTTAATGAACCACTAGATGATGTCAACTGTATCAAATTATGATCTAGAAATGCTTAAACTTTTTTCTTGGTGTAAAAATATAGATAATTTCAGTTACATTTTAAGTGAAATATGAATATGGGGTTGAGTAATGAGTGTCTGGATTTTTGAGTAAGCAAACCTAAGTGATTCTGTGAGGGCTAACTGATAGGCCTATTAAAAAACAATTCTGATGTGGACTAGTCACCAAGAGCTAGAAAGAAAAGGTCCTTTAATTTTTCTTAGTAAGAACAAATTTAGCAGAGCAGGAGAGATGATTTTGACAAGCACAGACTTACAGCTGAAACATGTCAGATAATTTTTATAAAGATTAAAAAACAGATAGTAAACCTATAACCAATTTTCAATCAAACTTTAAACTGAACTTCAGAGTGATAGAATATTTTTAAAAATCAATTAAAATAGTGAGCATCCTAATAGTAAACGAGACTAAGTGTTCAAAAACCAATCCATTCATGCATTATAAAAGCTTAGCACAGAAATATGTCTCACTTAGAAATAGCCAAAGAAAGACTGACACAAAATTACATCCTACAGAAAATTAGCTCGTTTTCATGTCACCTGTATCTGTATTGAGTCTTATTGAAGTTAGTAAGTGTAAAAATAATCTCTAGTACAACTGGTAGTGAATAGAAGGTAACAAATCCATTTGGAGATCACTGAATGGATAATGTATGAAAGATGAATAAGCAAATAGAGGTAGGTGTGATTGTTTATCTTTATAAGTTTAATAGATCACTGAGTTATTCTATAAGAATTTATTGAATACAAGTCATTGAGTCACTCATTTAAAGAGCTATTGATTGACCACCTACTATGTCTCACACATTATGTAGACACAGAGAATGGAGTAGTAAGTTACATAAAGGCAAAAGCAGCTCTTGCTGTCTTTCACGTTCTAGGACGAGTGACAGATAATAAAAAGTGCATGTAAGTTAATACTGGGGTATGTTAAGTGGTTCTTGTGCTAAGAAGCTGAGCGAATATGGATAGAAAGCACTGCAGGGCTATCATTTTAGGTAGGCCAACCAAAAGGCAACCCAAAGAGAAGGTAGCGTCTGAGTCATCATGTGGATCACCTAAGTTGTTTGTAGTTATGTGTTCAATCAATGGAAAATGTATTGAGCAGAAAATGGAAGTGACTCCTTCAGTAAGGCTAAAGGATATAGTGTGATTCTCTCCCTCTCCTCCCTCTTCCTCTCCCTCTCCCTCTCCCTCTCCCTCTCCC
>NC_034602.1:60285953-60290101 GCF_900095145.1 Mus pahari
CCCTCTCCCTCTCTCTCTCCCTCTCTTTCTCTCTCTCCCCTCTATCTGCCCAAAGCACAGCTCTTAGCCACATAAGCACAGCAAGTGCAATGCTGGTAAGAATAGCTGGACACCATTTTTTTTTCCTGCTGCTTTTGTACAGGAAGTTTTCCCTCTAAGACTTCACCTCAAATACACCTCAATCTTCCCTACCTTCCTAAATAATACAATTCTTGTAATTGACATAGACCAAACATTAAGATTCACTGGCTGATAGATCAAATAAGGAGAGAAGTTACATTTTTAAAGTCAAATTTCCCATATTCTCTTTTTGTTCTCCCTTGTTTTACAATATTTTCAGTCAGTAACACATAAATACGGAAACTGAAACTGGAATACCAAATTTGGACATTTGTCTTTGACAATGCAGCAATTTTAAATTAATAATAATATTTCAAATTTTTACTTATGAAAAATTAAACAAAACATGGTCTGTCTGCTGTCAGCAGAAAATGTTTTCCAAGATGAACATGTTTTATTAAGTATAAAATGCCAGTACCCTCAGAGCTCCCTGGAACTAAACCAGCAATCAAAAAAACACATTGTGGGACTCATGGCTCTAGCTGCATATGTAGCAGAGGATGGCCTAGTCAATGGCCTAGTCGCTCATCAATGGGAGGAGAGGCCTTTGGTCCTGTGAAGGTTCTATGCCCCAGTGTGCGGGAATGCCAGGTCCAGGAAGTGGTAGTGGGTAGGTTGGGGAGCAGGGGGAGGGGGGAGGGAATTGGGGATTTTCGGAGGGGAAACTAGGAAAGGAGACAATATTTGAAATGTAAATAAAGAATATATCTATTAAAAAACAGAAGAGAAAACGAAGTTTAAAATGCTTGCATGTTTAGTAAATATTTATGTTACATATAAAGCAACTATCTACCATTTATATCACATTATGCACTTATGTCCTGATACACTTCAGTGACTTAATTATTTCAGTCAAGTTTTCAATATGTAACTTTGGAAAAGAAGATGTCTATGAAGCTAGGACTGTCTTAAAATTCAGGCCTGCATTTCAGTGTTTGCTAATGAATGTTCCTTAAGTATCACTTCTGGGAGTTCTTCAAACATTCCAGGGTTAAAATATGTGTTTTGTTTTGTTGTTGTTTGTTTGTTGGGCTTAGCACAGTCATAGAATGGACAGCATGACATGGTGCCTGCTCCTGGAGAAGAGCCAGCAAGATGTGTGTCTCCTCAAGTGCTCAAGGTTGCTGTAGACATAAGGCTTGTTTGTAGAACACTGTATATGTTGTACTTTATGTTCCTCCTTTGGGGAATGGTCTCTCTGCCCAGGTTAATGACTCCATGATAATCAGAAACAGCAGGACTCCAGGAAGCGAGACTGTGTCTCTATGACCCTGAGACTTTCAGAACAGCCCCTTAGGCTAAGGGAAAGAACTCTGAAAACACAAGTTCAAGAATGCAGTCTGAGAACAGTTCTTTATAGGATTTCTCAACTGTGAAAAATAAAAGGATGCAATATGAATTATATGAGGGGTTTCACGGACCTAAAAAAAAATTAGTGGCACTAATGAGCCAGCTTTGTTAGAAAGATATTAAAGAAGGAAATACAGACATTTAAGGAATAGCAATCTCAGGTCAAGATTCACCAGCTTATGTTTGTTTGCAGTTGAACAAGGACTAATTTGGACTTTTAATCTGGAATAAACTACAATCCAGAGATGGAGGGCACAGTTGTGATCCAGATCTTGAGGCTAGAAGACATAGGCTTTTGATCCAGATCTTGAGGAATGGTGGCCATGAAAGGTTTAGGCCCAGGTGTGGTGCTACATGCCTTTAGTCTCAGCATTCAGGAGACAGAGCCATGCAGATCTCAGAGTTCAAGGTCTGTCTACACAGCAAGTTCCAGGACAGCCAAGCTTAGGCAGTGAAGGAGTTGGAAACAGAAAGCTGGTGATGATGTAATAGAACAATAGGATCATGTTCCAGCTCCAGCAAGCAGTAGAACTCAGCAGTTTCAACCTGACCTTGTGACTCTGTCTTTCAAGTCAAGGGGATAAGGTCATAAAATGCTGATTCATGGGGTTATCGAAGGGGATCCTGGGACAAATGATTGAATTGATATGCAGTTCCTAAGGAAGTAGCTTATGCAAAATAAAAGAATGGGCTTTGGTCTGCAAAAGAGAGTTATCTAGATCAGAGAGCTATCTAGAGCAGAATACAAAGCTGCCCTTCAATGACTCTGAGTCCTTCATCACTCTCAATACTCCTTCCTCAGGACCCCAGGTCAAGCTATCTAGAGCAGAACACAAAGCTGCCCATCAATGACTCTGAGTCCTTCATCACTCTCAAATACTCCTTCCTTGGGACCCCAGGTCAAGCTAAGGCTGGACCTTGATATTTGTTTGTTTGATATTGTTTTTGTTTTTGTTTTCTAAATTTAGTTTTATTCCTATTAAAAATTATTTAAGGAATAGGGGCAGAGCTCAGTAGGTAAGGTACCTGAAGCATAATCAGAAGGATCTAGCATTGATCTGAATCAATCCCTAGCATGCCCCAAAAGCTGGCGTGGTAGCACATTTGTAAGCCCAGTGTTCCTACTGAGAGTGGGGAAGTAGAGATGTGAAAATCCCAAGAACCTCATGAGTCCACTAATCTAATATAAGACACAGACGACAGAGTTTCTGATTCAAAAAAAATGTCAGAGCACTTCTGTCACATACACATGTCCACACTCACACACATGAATAAGCACATATATACCATAAGTTCATACATGCAGACAGGTAAAAATAAATAAGTCATTTGGTGGCAGATGTCTACTGAATTCATTCCCCTTTAAAAATCACCAGGGTTTTGGTCTTGTTAGTTCTACTACTAGTTGACATCAAAGTAATCTTTCACAGAATTGATTAGAAATGCTTTGTTTTAAACTCACCCATCAACTTTCATTTTGCATTAGTGGTCATAGGAAACATCATTTTAAATTCCATAATATTGCAAGATGTCTTTCGCCCTCTGAAAATAATAAAATCACTGTTTTACTAAAAGGACAAGATTCCTTTAAAAAGAAAGAGACACTATACAGCATGGTGAACCTGAGCCTTCTGCATTATAAGTGTGAGTCTGTGCATCGCACACAGCAGCCTTGGAGCAGATTGAATTAGAAGTGTGAGTCTGTGCATTTCACACAGCAGCCTTGGAGCAGATTGAAAAGGTTGAAATCAACTGGCTTATTTCCTAATCAGTATGCTAAGAGCCTGTCAGTCCATCTTGGATCAGAAAAAAAAAAAAGCATTGAGCAGAAAAAGAATATAAGATTTCTAATAATTAGGCTCATGCATTGCTGAGTTGGCCTCACTGTCATTCTCTTCACGGAGAACTGAAACTGTGATGAACATACTGTCTCCTATTAATGCTCTTCTGAGAACATGAAAATCTTTGGATAGAGAAGAACCACTGAAGCTGATTTCAACTTGAGAAATCCCAAATTTGAACAAATGAAATTCAAATGTTGTTATTGTCATTAAAGAGACCTCTTCTCTTGAAATGTGCTCAGCAATGAAGGAGAAATCTTCCGTGTAAACACTTTTCATAATTCACGGGCAGGGATATCTTGCCAGATCATAAGAAATAGAGTCTCTAAAAGGTAGAATGATCAATGAAGAGCCTTCAGTGGCCATTCAGGCTCCAGAAGGTTCCACAACATTCAGTGTATAAACTCAAATGTAGACAGAGTTCTGCTGTTAAGGAAGCACCATGACACCCTGTCTGTGTAATTCAGATGGCACCAATATAGCTATGAAATATGAGTATTGTCATTGAAGGAACAAGGACAAGAACTGATAACTTTTCAGAGAGGGTATAGTATCTTACACTATGGTATGAGTTAAAATAATATGTATCAATTGTAGATGTTACTCAGTAGTAGAGCACATGCCCATGATATGGGAAACCCTAGGTTGTAGACTGCTCCTTGTTCTCCTCACAAAGATCCAACAAAGAAAGAGAACTTCAGACCAATCTCCCTTATGAATATCGATGCAAAAACACTCAATAAAATTCTCGCAAACCNAATCCAAGAACACATCAAAATGATCATCCATCATGACCAAGTGGGCTTCATCCCAGGGATGCAGGGATGGTTTAATATA
>NC_034602.1:60291725-60330197 GCF_900095145.1 Mus pahari
CTAGAGAAAGTACCCAAAGAACTGAAGGGGGTTGCAACCCTGTAGGTGGAACAACAATATGAACTAACCAGTACCCCCTGAGCTCGTGTCTCTAGCTGTATATGTAGCAGAAGATGGTCAAATCGGCCATCATTGGGAAGAGAGGCCCCTTGGTCTTGCAAACTTTATATGACCCAACACAGGGGAATGCCAGGGCAAAGTAGTGGGAGTGGGTGGGTAGGGGAGCAGGGGCTGGGGGTGGGGGGAGGATAGGGAACTTTTGGGATAGCAGTTGAAATGTAAATAAAGAAAATAATAATAATAATTAAAAATAAAATAAATATATTTTCTTCTTAACAACTCTATCTCCAAATTCAGACACATTGAAAATTAGGGAACCATCATGTGAACTTAGAAGTAATACATTTCACTGTAAGTAAGACATAGCAAGGTCTTCACTTTAAACCCATGATGTCAGTAAAAGTACTTCTGGGGACCTACCTCTCTAAATCTGACCTTTCCTTCATTCTTTAACAATGCGATCTTCAGTGTGTGTGTGTGTGTGTGTGTGTGTGTGTGTGTGTGTGTGTGTGTATCTGTCTATGTATGTTGTATGTATATGTGTTTATATATGCATATATACTATGATTAGCTATACTTTCAATTTGTCACATTATTGTCATTGAGTAGGAGGCCTCACCAGAAGAACTGTTCCAATTGCTTTGATTAATATGGGAAGATCCACCCCAAATGTGGGTAGTCCCTTCTGACAGAAGTCCAGATATAAAGGGTAAGTTATAGGAAGTGTCATCTTTTCTTTGCTCACTTGGTTTTTCTTCTTGATGCTAAGTTGATTTGTCCTATTGCTGCTGCTATTTCAGTTTCATCAGTGATAGCAGAAATAGCATCTCTAAACTTTCTTCTTGGTTTTGGGACCAGCAGTTCTCCTAGAAAATTCCAGGATTCTGTTGTCATATTAGAAACATTGAGGCACCTAGCCTTGTGGACTGAGTGAGTAACAGTTGTTGCCTCCCAGAGAAAGACGTTCTGGGCATTTTCTCACTGTTGAGATACCCAACCTCAAGGACTAAGTAACTCTAGTGGTCTCTGCTTGTCAGGTGTGATTTTGTTGGTGTTACTATTTGAAAACTGATTTAGTACATTCTTATAATATCTATCTATATTCTATATGTGTCTCTATGTCTCTGTCTCTATGTCTCTATTTCTCTATGTCTCTATGTCTCTATGTCTCTATGTCTCTATGTCTCCATGTCTCTATCTATCTATCTATCTATCTATCTATCTATCTATCTATCTATCTATCTATCTATCTATTTATCTATCCATCCATCTATCTATGTATCTATCTATCTATGTATCTCTCTCTCTCTCTCTCTCTCTCTCTCTCTCTCTCTCTCTCTTTCTATATATATATATATATNATATATATATATATATATATATATATATATATATATATACATATGTATATGCTTAATACCACAACTATCTTAACTAGCTTAATTTACTGATTATTAGAGTTCAGGTGCTCATGTGCTTTTTGACTCGAAGTCACCAAAGTACCTTCAAGAGTTCATGGTCTGTATTTAAGAAAGTGGTTATCTCTGATGAATGTCTTCAAATCCCTCAAGGAATTCTTGATTTTGTTAACATAAATCAAAGCAAGACAAGTCAAGATAAGCAAACAGTTTTGAAAGTCTTCTTGATCAAGCCCAAAGTCCGTGTTACTCTATGTCACTGAATTTGCTGTCACTGCCATCTTCTCTCTTCCCCTCCTCATACCACCTTTACAAGCAAAACACATGTACCAGACCACTGATCGATAGACATTTATTGTAGGGAGGATGTAATGCAGGGGTGTGGGTTCCAGGGGAGCAAAGGTCAGGTAAGGTCTAGTCTTTGAGTAATGAGCTGATCCATTAGAGCAACTCAAGCTAGATGTGACACCTCAAGGTTTTACTGTCTGCAATGGAGTAAACAATGAGAACAGAGCTATGCAGGATCAGGAGGATGCAATATGGATGCCAAAGACCCAGTCACTGCCTAGGCATCCAAGAGGAAAGATGATTCCCCATGTGTATCTGTAAACTGAAAGGCTGGCTGAGAAAGAACTATAAACAGAAAGGTGTTGCATGAAAACAGAGAAGAGTACCTTAGGCATGGCCTCTAGTTAAGGTTTCTGAGGAGTTTCCTGGGATGTACTGAGGTCCTCTGGCCAAACAAAGAGGGTATTGATATACACAGGAATATGGGAACACGTGTGTAGGGAGATGATCTAATCAGCTTCAGTTATTTGCAGAAAATCGTATTGGTTAGGCTATGCTACAAGGCTGGGCTAGGAGGCTAACCTCTCTCTGAAAAGCCTTCTTTACTATTAGGACTGAATGTGACCCACTCTGAGAATTCACAAGAAAAGTTCATTCAGAAGTGGAGTCAGATTTCTCCCAAGAAATCCTCTACCCTTCAAAACATCAACTATTGAACTATATGTCTATAAATAAATACATAAATAAACAGATAACAGCAACAGTCTCAGCTGCTTGTAGCACTGAATTGAATGAAAGACCCCAAAGATGAGAAAAGCTCCCGTCTGTTTCTGTTGAGCCCTTCGGTTTAGCTACTTCTGCTCAGAAAGAAAACACTGACTTCTTCTTAGCCTGATCCAGCTTGCATGGAAGACTTAGTGGAATCTTAATTGGAACCCTTTAGTGGGATTTTGGTAAACATTATTTCCAGGATAACATTCCCCCCCCCCTTCTCTTCTTCTCTCCATTCCTTGCTCCTTCCACCACACACACCCCATTTCTGTTTATATGTCACAATGACAGTATGAGCCAAGCAGTGGTCCCAGATCAGGACAAAGTAACTGCTCTTCTAGTGATTAATAAATCCCCCCCCCCACTTCTTAAAAAGTCTACTTAATAAATTTCAGCATGAAACTTTCAACAGTTACTGTTTTTAGCTTCTCAGTTCTGCCTTTTGGAATTTACTCTTTACAAAGAGGAACAGTTGTTAAGAGCAACAATCTAAACACCCATCACTAAGGGGAAGTTAGACATAAATCCGAGGGGTTTAAAAGCAGGGATAGTACAGAATCACTAAAATGACATTAGAAAGATGTTCTTATACAAAATCTGTTCTACAGTAGTGAGGATGTTTTGTAAAATAACATTCCGATTACTTCTACTTCTACAGAAATACAGTTGGAAGGAGAAGCCTCCAAATGATAATAAACCACTTTTCTAAGTAAAGGTATTTTAGGTACCTATTCTCACCACATTTTACTTTTTAAAAACTTTGGATGTTTTTATTTTTTATTTTTCACAAAGTGCCGTGATCAGTAGATTTTATTTTCATAAAAAAAAAAAAAGTTGGTAATACCTTTGCTCTCCTAGTTTATGTATTTTAAAATAAAACTCCCCTGTGTGATTAAATCATTCTCTAGCATTCCGGGCACAGCCCTCAGGAGAGCAGCCCTAGCACCTCACCTGGGAAACACAACAGAGCTGACGTTGTTGGCAGAGGCACCCGTGCGGTGTCCCTGAGAGAGTGAGAATGGGTCCTGCCACTTGTCTGCCCTGAAATGGTAGGGTTGAGAAAGAGATGCCCTGTCCCCTGTAGCCTCTTGACCCTTGCCTCCTATGGCAGACGGGGGAGTTGGCATAGGGATCACGAGAGGCGTCTCTGTTCCCCACCAGCAACAGCACTCAGGAGAGAGGCACCTGTGCCACCCTGGAGCGAGAGTAGAGCTGACCCTGGTTGGAGGGGTTTTGAGTGAGCTAGCTGTGAGAGTCGGAGAGTGGGAGAGTCCACCTAGCCCCTCAGCGGCTGCAGCACTTGGGAGAATGGGTCCTGCACATCACCTGGCAGTATAGCAGGGCTGGCCCGGATGGCATAGGCATGGATCAGACATTCTGAGGGCTTGACAATGGGAGAGAATTGACTCTGCTTCTTGCTAACTGCAGCATTGGATGGGCCAGCCAGGACAGGGCAGGAGAGCTTTCTTGGGTGATGTGGGTTCAGGAGAGCTGATGGGATAACCATCTCAGATACCTCTCAGGCCCAAATCCAAGGCTTTGAATTGACCCACCCCAACATCTACCCCATTAATGAACTGCTGTCCTGCATGAAGGGGCTGGTCATACAGTTCTAAAACTATGAGATTTCCATGACACAGGGCAACCACAGGATGTCCAAGAGGAATCCCAATGAGGTTACAGTATTGCTGGTGTAACAAGAGCCATAGTCCACAAACTAGACCAACTCATTGCAGTGAACATTTATAAGCAAAGAAGTGTGGACCAGAAGCTATACTATGGGACACAGTGCTACACACACCATCGCTTCAGGGACTTTGTTTTGCTCAATTTTGGGGAAAGTTGCGAGGATGGAGAAAGGGTTTGAGGGGAGGAGGAGATAAGTGGGACTCGGGTGCATGATGTAAAAGTCACAAGGGACCAATAAAAAGATTTTTTAAAAAATCAAGGGAAAAAAAGGAAGAACAAAAAAGAAGGAAGGGCAGTACAGGATTCACTAATGGTTATACATCTTCCATGAGCACAGAACTGATCCAGAGTTGGGAGTGACAAGACAGAAAAATCTAACAGCATGACCTAAGCAACATTTGTGGAAGAATCACAAAGGGAAAAGAATTGTTGGTGTGCATACAAACTTGAATTCTCAAATTGCTTTAATTTCGAACAGCAATAACAACAAAAAAATTACATTTTATTTCTAACATTTTTCATTATCATCATTTCTTAAGAACATGTGTTTATATAGAACGAATTTTCATGAAGGCCTTTATGATCACTTAGCTTCTGCAGGCAAACGGTGTCTACTATCAGTGAATTTGCTTCCCAGCTATCTTTACAATGATTAATGACTGGCCATACAGAGAAATTTGCGTTTATTTTTTTTCTCATTAAAATCACACAAGAAAGGTTGACAGTACCAATTGCACCTGAACAAGCTTCTTTGGATCAAGAATATTTAAGAACCATTTTTGGTATGCTCACTCAAGTGAATGAATTTTAAACTAAATAAAATAGAATTTACAGTAAAAGTACAAGTTTTTGCTTAAAAAAAGAAAAAAAAACAGAAAACCAAAATATTAATTTGTTAAATTGTAAAATTTCCTCTGGACTCAACCAGAACTTTATGGATAAGAACAGAAGTCAAGGGTATGATCTTTCTTATTCTGTTCTGAGCTACTGATAAGCTATTATCTTGAGCTATGGAAATTCAGTGCTATATCCTCAGGAAGTAAAATGCCATTAGGGTATTCCATGTTACATGATAAATATAGAAGTCATTGTGATGTCAAGAGGGAGGTATCAAGAAATAGATGTACCCTGTAGTACCCAACAATGCTTAGGGTTGAAATCATGTGATCATGATAGTTTTGTCTACTCCCTCCCTAAAACAAAACAAAACAAAACCCCATAGACTAACACAAACCCTTGTGCAGGCACAAGAAACCTCCCAAACAATATAGACTATTATTCTCACCATTGCTTGTCACACAGAAGTGAAAGGCAAGTCCCTATTGTTGACATTTCACACTTGAGACACAGCAATCAATCTGGAGATTACTTGAAAGCCTCCTTCCTGCAGCCTAGCTTCCATGATACCAGAAAATACTCTGTAAGCTGACAAGGAAGAGAAGCAATTAATAGCCCTACTCAGTTGTGACACTTATGGACAATAACAGTGATCACCATGGAAATATATCTGAAAAGATGCAATATCTGGCATTTTCATGTATGTGGTAACCAATTTTATGTCTTATTGAATCTAAGGTCCATTCAACAGGAGGGACATCATGCCTGGTACTAGACTTACCCACTTTCTTGCAGGTGGATTCTCATCTAACATTGTGGATGTTAGATGAGAATCCGCTACTAACACGTTGTTAGACCAGCATAATTCATTTTTTACATCTTATTCTTACATCCACATATAAATGTAGTTACCACCACTCACCCAAGAACCTTCTCTTTGCAGTAAACTGAGATGATCACAGAGCACCACAACTGGACAAGATGCAGAGATCAACAGATCTTTTGTGGATCCCAGTCACAAGCAATACATCTATACCACAGCATAGGCAGGCATTGTGGCTCAGGTCAAAATCATGGATATAGGATTAGAAAGATTTTAAGAGTCAGAGGAACAGGAAGTCTGCTGTGAAATCGTTGATCCTAGAAATAGCTGCATCAACAGGACCAAAACAACGGCAATATCAATAAACCTTCTAATGTGAAAGCAGGGAAATCTCATGGAATCCCATTCATAGACAAAGAACTACAGATCACTAATGACTGCTAGGGAGAATTAGCCTCTCCCAAGGATGAGCAACTTAACTGGTTATCCAGTACTAAGTGACCACCCTATAAAGCACATGTACATAAAATAAAATGAACTCAGTGGGTTGTAATAATGTACCTGTGCAAAAATATAAACATACATAAAAATTTTAGTAAAAGAAAAGGTACTGTCAAATAGAAATGGGGCATCAACATAGTTAGAGTAGGCAGAATTTAGGAGGGGCTAAAGAGGAAATAGAAGAGGGAAATTAATATCACTATATTTTAACTAAAATATAAGAAGAGCTAGAAGAACAGGGTTTTGCTGTGATACAGTGTCTCCTAGGAATGTCAGAAGCTACAACCATGAAGTCTCATCAGCATGGCTGCCTAAACAATATCTGAACAAGAACCACAGCAACAGATATGGTAATACGGAAAAGGGATGCTCAGGAGCCTTAAATGCTAGACAAAGAACTATAGACAATTAAGGAATACTGAGGGCAGGAGAGATAGTCAGGGAAGAGAACACTAATAATCAAATACCAAATGGTCAGCCTTGAATACATATGCATACAAGTAACATGATATAGACTGAACAGGTTTAAGTATGTGTTATATATGTATGCCTGTATATGCATATATTTGTGTGTGTGCGTGCATGCTTGCATGCATCCACAATGTGTAACAACAACTAAGGAAAAGAAACAATGAATTTGAAAGAGAATAAGAGAGAACATGGAGGAGGGTTGGAGGAACAAAAGGAAAATGATGTCATTATTTTGTAATCACAAAACGTAAAACATTTTAAACTATGTATAAGTACATATGCTGCTATGGGGTCTGCTTAGATCCAATAGAACTCAAATACCAGACCAATACAGACAACAAAAATGTATTGTAATTAAGCTGCTACTGACTGATTCGGGACTTAGAGCAGAGTCAAGAACTGAACTGTGACCCTGAGCTAGAACAGGACCATAGACATTTCTGTCAAATAACAGTAACATTTTCCCACCAATCAGGATTCAGAGCTGAGGGACTGCCGTAGGAATATTTCTGTATGTGGTACACTTCTCCTGTTCTCATTTGGCTTATTAAACTGTGGCAGGATGATTGCCTAGCATTCATGTCTCTATTTGACAAGCCGGATCTCAGTTACCCACGTATATATCTAACTCTGCCAGGCAGAATGTCAATTATCCAGGGAGGTCTTGGGAACTTAAACTTTATTTGAACCCTATTCAAAATGAAAAGTTTTACTCAAAATAGCTTCAATTTGGTTCCTTCTTATAATATGGGAATGAAATTTCACCCAGGGCTTTCTACATGGCACCTTACTGTAGCTGGCAGTTAAACTCCAAAGCAGTGGCTCAATGTTTCAGAAGCCAGGAAGCAGAAACACCTAGGTCTTTTGAAGCCTTGGTCTTAGAGTCTGTACAGTGTCACTCGGTTGCTCTGTAGGGGAAACCATTCACAGGGATTCCAGCTTTAAAAAAGGAGCTGCACTTACGTACCATGAGGACAGGAGATGGTAGATATGCCAGGCTTTTCTGTTAGAGCCTATGGGGATTTCCTCTAAGGGGTATCATAATAGTTACTTTGATTTTATTTTGAGAAATATTAGAAATGAACTTGGGTAATGGATGATATTCCATGCTTTAACTTTTACATTAGTCTTCTTTCATTGAATGAGAGCCATCCTATTCTAAACATGAACAATATTATAGGCTGGGTTGTGTACTTTCCATATTGAAAAATTTGTATGTTGAAGTCCTGGCATCCCCATAAGTCACAAGGTAATGTTAACAAGTGAGGTCATACAGTGTCCTTGATCCATGGAACTTCTAGACACAGCCATAACATGTCCCAGTTAACACACTGAAACATGGGCACAAAGAAAAGACTTCAGTGGACAGATGGAGTCTCCAGAAAGATTCTGGTCATATGCAATACCTTTATCAAGCAATGGAGGAAACCATATCTACAACTAGCCCTGATCTGTGTAGAGAGAGGAAACAGTTGGTGGTTTTAAAATGTTATATTTATTCCTCCATGAATTTGGCAGTCTATGATCAAAATACCATGTATTAAATTCTCAAAAAAATTTTTTCAAAGTAACACACACACACACCCCGTCACTTCTCATTCACACACAGATACACAAACACTCACAAACTTTCTCTCTCTCTCTCTCTCTCTCTCTCTCTCTCTCTCTCTCACACACACACACACACACACACACACACACACACACACACAAATGTGACAAATTCGTAACACTGAATGCTCATTAGGACTTAGTATTTGCTCAATTATTGTCAGTTATAGAGTTGACCCTGGTGACTAAGGCCTGTAATTCCAGGTACTCTGAAGGCAGGAAGATCAAAAACTCAAGTCAAGTCTGTTACAGAGTGAGTTCAAGGGCAGTCTACATAATCTAGTGAACTGATTTGAAAAAGCAAATAGAGGGTTAGGAATATAGCTCAGAAATATAGATGTGTTTAGCATATATGAGGCCTTAGGTTCAATCCCAATCCTTTAAACAAACAAATAAGCAAATTTTGTTTAAAAAGAAGGAAGAGAAAGGGTCAGGGACGCCACCCAAAAGTCAAAGAGCTAGGTCATGGGAGAGGACCAATGTGGACATTGTTTTATCATGAAGTTTCAGCCTTCACATCCATAAGCCACTACATTTCTATTGAGTATACCTCCCAGTCTGCAGTACATTTCAAGGAAGCCGTAGCTAATTGATATGGTCAATAGTAAGCTGCATTGAAGGTATACCCATATTACTAGTCAAGACAATACATGCAACAGGGTAAGACACAGATGCAACTGAAATACTTAAACAGTCACTATCGTCTGTTGGCTTAGACTTCTTCTGTAATGTCAGTTTTTCTTATGAAAAAAATGGTTCTACATAAAACACTATAGCATGCACACCTTGGGTTAATCATTCTGTTCTTTCATATATCTTCGATGCACACACAATATTTATTTTCCCTCTTTTTACCCATGGGTAGAAATGGAAGTAAAAGGTCAGAGTAGAAAAGTATGAAGAGAAACACACTCTGGGAAAAATCCAGCTCATGCTGCGATGAGTGAGGCCTGGAATCAGCAGCGCTCGGTCACTTAATGTCGTGCAACCCACAGTCTGCTAGTTCTAAAAAGCTGGGACCATGTGTGAGCAATTAAGTAGGGTTCTAATGAGTATTTCAAAATACTCTACTGAGTTCATTCTACTCAAATTAAGAGAAATTTCCTCAAGATTGGCTCAACCTATGATTGAAAGAAAATATTAGTAAATAGAATTTCTCGTTATTTTTAACATAATTATCTGAAAATGCACTGTTTAAGCAAACACTAATGGCTACTTAAAGTGTCTATTTCATCTACATTTATAAATGGCAAGAGGCTTATTGAAACAAATTTATGCCGAAGGGAATTTAACTTGGGAAATCTTGCTGGAATTGGATTTCTAACAAGATCGAGTTGGTATTAATGTATTCCATTCATCAAGTACGAGTTATTCATGTTTCTGAATTACTGCTTTCCTTAAGGGATGTTTCTTAACAGCAGTCAAGACCCAGTATAGACAGTGTGAAGCATCTCCCCAGACTGATTGCATAGACAGGCAGGCTGCAGGTCCTATGAAATAAATACTTTTTAAATTATTATTCACAAAAACAATTCCAGAAATTAGAATCATTATTCTCAATTTGTATGCTTTTTTTTCTGGAACTTGCTCCATCAAATTCCCTGGGATAATAATAAAGATCAAATGGGGCCCTCTATAATGGATAACTACACTCTTAAGCAAATCCCAGTAATAAAAAGCATCTTGTATAACTTTCTCCAACAAGCTTCAGACTCAGGAGCAACCTTGCTTATCCTTGTTGAATTAGCTTCTCTCACCCTTGCCTGCTGAATAAACAACTCCAGTGAAACAAATTTTGACTGGCTGTTTATCTACAAGGTGCACACGTTTTATTAAATAGGCATGAGCCTCTGCCTCGCACATCTTTAATGAAATTGAGATTTCAGGGCCTTCAGATGAGGATCTCACTGTACGTGGTGACAGGTGGTGACAGAAGTCTGCTAGCTTTTGCCTGTTAGTAGAAGTATGCTCAGACTCTGTGGCTTTTACAGGTACTCTTTGTCATTCCTGCTCTTGACCTTGATTCCTTCTCTATGAAGTATATAACATGTTCCTTCTTGCATGCTTCCTTTCTTCTATCTTGCACTACTCATCTCTGTGCACCGCATAGACAGTATTTAAAATAGGAAAAGATTTGCTTTGGGGACAGATAATTTCTGAGTTTATAATCTACCCACAGAGCCTGGGAATTATACTGTAGTTACCCGAAAATTTCTACCTGAATTGAATTCAGTTTCCAGTACCTATTTTCTGTACTGCCTCATGTGATAACAATTCCTCTACAGTGACAGTTTCAGGTCTAAATGCTCTGTTTGTGAATGCTACATAATAGTCAATATTAGTATCCTCTCAGATAATGCAAAGAATTTCACTTCGATATCATATATGTATCTTGATATCCTGATTTATAGCCTAAAGTTTTCATTGTTAAAAAAATTATTGGATATTTAGGATTTTACCAATACTGCAAGATATATTTATAAACAACCAGCAGTAATTGGCTATAGTTAATATAAAAATAAATAATATTTAAAATATTGAGTATGTCATTGAGTCAATTTAAATGTGAGAAGACAAAGGTTTGGTATGGATCATAACTCAAAATGGCTAGAAGACAACACAGAACAGGTATGGCCAGATAGTGAGTCAACTTTAATGAAAAGTGCTAGCTAGAAGGAAACAGACAGACAGACAGACAGACAGACAGACAGACAGAAAGGAAAGAGAAAGAAAGATAGATACGTGGTAGATACACAGATATAGAGAGATAGATAATAAATGATAGATAGCTATAGACAGACAGACAGATATTAGAGCTAGCCAAACTTTGTTTCTTTACTTTTATATATATTTCTAATGGTTCTTTTGCTTGCTTTATCATTTATTTTGCAGTACTAAGTAAGAATATCTTGTTGGATGATCTGAATACATTAATTTCTAGCCCATAGAGATCAGAAAGAGGCTACAGACCCCTTCTTTAGAGGATATGGAAAATATTCAATATAAGAAGGATGTTCAAATATTTTATAGATGAATAATAAACTGTCAATAAAACTTTCAATGAAGCTCATAAACTAAAAATAAGTTTATCTGGCCTGATTTGATGTCATCTCACTCGTCAATTGTACTCAATGTCAAAATAGTTGATTTTCAGGAAATATAGCGATAAAACTGATTTTCCTTGAAATCCCAGAAATTCTCTCCAAACTGAGGGAGAATTTCACTCAGTAATTTTTACTCAGTAATCACTCTGTGCTGGGTGCTAATATCTTATTCACTCCTCAACAGACCTGGCAAATTTTGCAGCAAGCATTCATTAAATCTTCTGTTTAAAGAAAACAAGATCCTATAAGCTGTTTGCATTTTACTGCAATATCAGAATATGACCTCTATTATTCCCTCTCGGATCCCTCTTCTTCTCTTCTTTCTCTATCATCCAAGTTTCCACCTATGACAAACCCACTGTGCATAATATTACATCTACTCCTTTGGCTTGTATCAATGTAAAAGCTCATGTGTTTTACCTATACAAAACAAACATACACACACACACAGACACACACACACATACACACCCCCCCCACACTACCATTGTGGATTCTCTGTGACAGTCTATTTGATTTTGAAAATTAAAACAAAAGCAGAAAAAGAAAAAAATCATTCCACCCTTCTGTTCAGGAAAGGAAACAGATTTAGGAAGCTGCAGACGTGACTGAATAGAATCAGAACGGAGCCTTTAGCCTGATCACAAAAAGAAGCTGGGTGTTGTTAAAGGGGCTTTGCAGTTGGTGTAACTCACTCAGAGACAGAGAAAGTAGCAGAGCATCTGTCATCAGCCCTTCCCAAGGCCATGCCCTAGTTAAGCTGTGTGAACTGGGGCACTGGAGTCTGAGTAATTCAGGCCTCTTATTTCCAGCACATGTCCCCAGTCATTCTTGTCAAAATGGAGGCCATCTCTCCACGCTGAATGTGTCATTTATCTTTTGAAAAATAACCTGTAACTTTCATCCAGCCAGTAAAACAGAAAGAGAAAAAGGAAGAGAAAAAGTTACCTTCCTAGATAAAAATGACTGAATGCTTTTGAGGAGAGGACAAAGGGAAAGCCTGTTGAAAGGAGTTAAAGTCAAAGGACCCATTTCTATCCTGTGTCCAAGCATGCTTCCACTCAGTGCATTATCGGTGACTACATACTACTGGCCACAAATAAACCCCAGATGTTGTGAATTAGTAAAGATAACACTTACATTCTATGTAATGCCCACCTTCCTTGGACTGGAGGAAAGAACTATAGTTTGTGAAGGTTTTTTATTCAAATGCCAGGCAAATCTGAACTGTTATCTTTGATTTCAAGTAGATTTCAGTAGCCGGCCCTGGAGTCTTTCAAGGCCCACTCTACTCCTGTCAGGAATCTGCCTTCTTCCTTGACCTTCTATTCGGCAGCATAGCTGAAACCAATGATCCCTGATCCCTGTTTAGCATGCCCCAAGGTCTAGGGTAAAGAGAAATGCAAATAGAGAAAAATGGAAGATATGCTTGAAAATAGGAATTGCTACACTATGATTTGGGACCATGGAATAAAATCTGGTCTTTGTCTGAATAACATGGACAAGTGATTGAATCCCTCTGTCTTTGGGACCTTTTGCTGTGAGGTGAAGGTAAGGTCTATAGCATTTCATAGTTATCATCATGATAATCCAATGTGCTAATACACATGCGAAGCACTCAGACCAGTCTATAGTAAATCCTCACTAATAATCACATGTGAAAACTGAGCTGGTTGTAACAGCAAAGTAATCCTGCACTCAGGAAGCTGAGGGAAGAGGCCTGGAAACTTTCAGCTACTTGAAGGACAGTAAATTCAAGACCAGAGTGGACTATATAGTGAGATTCTATCTAGAAAAACAAAAATAAAAACATAAACATAAACCAGAAAGAAAAAGTAAAAGCTTATTTTCACGCATTTTCTCATGCTGTTACTCTCCAAATATACTTCAGTTTACTTAGCATTCACTCGTAGCAATCAACATCACTCTCAAAACAAATTTATAATCGGTTTGCTTCATGATTTTTACACATATATCAACCTTAGAATCACCTTGTTAGCCACCAAATTCTTTTTATTTTATATTTTTAGTAAAATTATATTACATAGACACATGTTTCCAGGGGAATTTTCATAAAATTTAATTTTACCATCTAGATCCATATTATATCAGCCTATATAACCAAATTTTCTTGAAATATGTCCTTAATATTTTATAAGGTTTATATTCATATAGAGGATCTACATTTTCTATTATATCAGTTTAATTCTTGGCTATTGGTGGCTATTGGTCTTGTGGAAGAGGTTAGAATGGGGGAATCTGGAGGGGTCAAGGACATCACAAAAAGGCCTACACAGTCAACTAACCTGGGCCCATAGGGCTCACAGACTAAACCATCAAACAACAGGGGCTGGACCTAGGCAGCCCCCCACACACAGAGCAGATGTGCAGCTTGGTCTTTGTGTGGGTCCCCTAACAATTGAGGTGGGGGCTCTCTCTGACTCTGTTGCCTGCTATTGGACCCCCTTCTACCACACTGGGCTGTTTGTTCAGTGGGAGAGGCTAGGCTTCGTCCTGCTGGAGATAGATGTCCCAAGATAGGTTGGTACCCAAGCGAGGATTCACTTTTTCAGAGGGGAAGGGGAGGGGTTATTGACAGAAGGATTTATAACAGTGAGACTAGGAGAAGGAGAAGAAGTGGAGGTTGTAATCAGGATGTAAAGTGAATAAATGAATAATGAAGCCAAAAATCAAAACCAAAAATCAAAAGAAGACTCAACACTTAATTAACTTGTCTATTAATGGATTATTAAACGGCAACAGTTCAAGCCCTCTGCCATTCTTCCTTTCCACATTCTGGCATGTGAGCATGCTCACACTTTAGTAATTATCTTGCTTGTTTGCTTACTGTCTATTGGCTTTCTTTGTCTAGTCTTCCCACACTCACCGCTCAGCTTCGGCTGTCTTATTTACCACAGGTATTTATTTTCAATCACTGTGTCAATCCTTCCCTTATTTATTTATTCACTCATTCACCCCAAAAATAGAAATAGAAAATTTCAAAGAGCAACGAAAAGTAGTTTGAAAAAAACAAAAACAGAAATAAACTTCCAGGAATGTTGTTTCCGGGTAAGGAGTTTGGCTTCAACATGTTTATCGTCTGGATGAGGAGAGCGAGCATAGAAGTAAAGAAATTGAGGTACATGAGATTAAACCACTTCAATTACCCCAGTGTGCAACAGAGGAGAGTTAGTAGAGTGAGGCTGAGTGGAATGTGCCTTAGTAGAAGAAGAAGAACAAGAAGAACAACATGCAGACTCAGATGAGGAAGTGACATGAATACAGAGCTGGATCCTACGCCATGTCCGACAGAAAAGCACGCTGCAGGTAAACCGAGTAAATGCAATGCTTCGCAGGTGATAAACTGTGTAGTGTGAGAAGCAAAAGTGAGGATAGTGAAGGTGTGATAGTGAATTGAAGGTGTGAAGTTAAGAAGGCAAAGCATGTCACAAGGCCAGGTCATGCCGGAAAGCGCTTTAAAAATTTATTGTGCATTTAACTCATCTGGGATCTTGTTAAAATGCAAACTCTGATTCAGAAGTTCTGGGGCTGGACCAGAGATTTACAACTCTTAACGGGATTCCAGAGAATGCTATCTGTTATTCCAAAGACCGAACTTTGACTAGAAAGCATGTGAGCTGTGAAAAGGAGGTGGGGGGGGGGGTTGTAAGTACAAATGCATGCCATAAAAGGGCCTTGGGTTGGTCTGACCATAAATAAATACACATATTCAAAGGCTCTCATATCCTGTGTATATACAGAAGCCTGCTGCAGAGAATGCATGAGGGAAAGAAGTCAGAGCGTAGACCATTTCCCTTAGCCAGCAGTTCCAGCGGCCTGCGTGGTGCTGGCTGGGAAAGAGCTTGTGTCAGTCACTTTTCTGTAACTTTGGTAAGAGAGCTGAGCAAACAGCTTTAGAAAAGAAAGACTTGTTTGGGACTCAAAGTTTGGGACCCCATCAATTCTATGCCTATGTGGGGTGAGACGCAGTGTCCTGGTGAGGAGTGTGGCAGAGCAAAGAGGTTCACTTCAAACAGACAGGCATGGGGCACAGATTAGATATGCCAGTTAAAGGCGAAACCTCTGTGATCGACTTCTTCCAAGCTGACCCAATCTCCTGCTTTCTATATCCTCCCAGCAACATCACCAGATTAAGAATTCACCAATGCACTCGTTCATGGATTATGTTCCTGACCTCATGCTCCATTCATGACTCACTCACTGAAAGCACACGTCTGAGAAGGATGCCTGACACATAGAAGACCTCTGAAGGAACACTTCGCATCCTAAGCAAAGCAGAGCTCGTGAGATACTGTCCCATTTAAAACGCATTTTCAGGACACGTTAAACCAAATATTGGACAAGATGCTGGTTAAAAACAAGAGTGGTCAAGACTCCACTTACCACAAAAACAAAGAGATTCTAAAGAAAAATGAGGAAGGCAGGATAGAAATCAGGGGATTATGAGCTTATCATATGGCATAATATATAGGAGTTTAACACATGAAAAATCAAATGTAGATATTAAGTATCAATTGTATAGATACCAGGAGTTCAAGGAAGCCAATACAGATGGAATCTTGGAGTCACTACATGTGAAAGCCATTTAACTGAATGATCACAGGTAATAACTTAATATTAGATTCATGATTTAAAGGTAGGAGAAAGACCAGCCAAGGATATGGGGCTAAGAGAATTGGCCATTGGACATTCATGGGAAAGATATATGATGAAGCACAACACCAAACTAGAAACTGGCAAAATAAGACCAAGCCAATACCACTTACCAAATGAGATGAAATTGAAAAATAATGGCTGGATGTCATCACCCATTTGATGAAGGTTGTCATGGTAACAGGATGAAGAATTCCTGCCTAGATGACCAGGAAGGGTAAAGAGGAAATAATAAGGTAGATTCAGAGACAAGGTAACCCTTTCCAAAGGTTTTTTTTGGTTTTGTTTTGTTTTTTTTTTTGTTTTTGTTTTTTTGTTGTTGTTTTGTTTTGTTATTTTTTTCTATACAGTAGACTAGAGAAATAGGTCACACTTGAAATTTTTGAGTTAGGAGGCACTAGTTCACGTTTATGTGCTTTTTCGAATGAAGGTTGAGAGAAAATACTAGATATGGAGGGAAGAGAAATGTGGAGAGTAGAAGGCGATAAAAGGGAAGCAAAGTAGACATAAGTAGAATCTCTCATAAGCAGATGATGGGGTGGGAAGATGCAGTAGTGATCTGCATGCTTATGGCTCTAAAGAAAATAGGACCAAAATAACAGATAGGAAAGGAAGAAAGATTAGGGACTCGGGCAGGAAAAGTATTGGTGTTATTTGGTCATCTGAGTAGGAAAACAAATTTCAAACCTAAATGTAGTATAAGGATTAAAGGGCAGTGCTGAGGAACTATTTCAAAAACTTCAATAGCATTAATACAAAATAGGTGGAATTTCCTGTAGGGACATTTATCAATTTAGAGAGAATATAGCAAAATTACTTTGGATATATGCAAGGGAGTGCTGTAGTAATAGACCTTAGCATTTAGACCAGATGAGAGGGAAGTGAGAATCTGAAAATGTGTTGAGTCAATACATTATCTAAATGACACCGAATAACAGCTGTTAAGGTAAATGAAGGGGTTTCTTTGACTCCAGATAGATAAAACCTCAGAACTCTCCAAAGGTGCCAAACTGTGTAACTTTTAACCACATACAGAGTTATGAAAGTTTTTGAAAAATATTTATTATAGAGTTAATAAATGTTAAGCATAAGATGGTATTTTGCTTACAATTTCTAAGAAGCATGTCTATTGAGAAAAACAGCATTTATCAGCACTGAGACTGTATCTCTTAATATTTCAAAATATTTTAACTGTTTTAATGCTCCAGGCTAAAAAAAAAAAATCAAAACATCATCCCCACCAACAGGCTAATAGAGCACTGGCATTGAGCACTGTCTTGTCTCTCTGCTTAACATTCTCTCAACAGAAATAACATAGAAGTTATCTCACAGGATTTGAGTGGCTATGCACTTCCGGAAAAAATCTGAAGAGCAAACAGGTAGGATCTTGCAAAGTCACGTCAAACAGTCTCTAGAAAATGGTCAGAAGGGCAAAGAGTCCATAAAGTAAGGCACAGGGGTAAGCGACAAGAAGCTGTTGTCCTTCCATGGCCAAGGCCGAAATGAAGATCTTAGAAGCTGAGAGACTGCACCAGGTAATGATGATCAGGGCTGACACCGTTCCTATGGTACCCCTGTAGGAGAGACAAAGATGACAGATGCCTTATGCCTGAAGGGAAGGTGGGTGGGGGGAGGCTGACTCAGAACTACCTTTGAAGTGCAGGTGGTACATCTGTTCAGAACATCAGTCTCCATTTGCAAAGGAGATTGATTACCTGAATGAGCTTACAAGGCCTCAGGCAGCCAGAAAATATTTCATTAAAATCTGCAATTCAGGACTGATCCTTTTATACTTTAGTAAATATAGAATAAGCAAAAGCAGAAGCCATGGTTATAATCCGTCTCGTTTATTAACATTCCTACTTTATTCCCGTTCCATGTAATGTATTTCTGAGTTGTCTGTTATGGCTTTTGGATTTTAACAAAGTCTATTGGCTAAACATTGAATTGGTAGCTCTAGCTGGATGTGGTAGAGCTAACAACATTGGGGGCAGAACCTAGAGGGAAGAAGTTTAGCCCGCCCACCCCTGCCAACTTGTTCTCTTTCCTCCTGGGTACCAAGGTGAGCAGCTGCTTCCATCTCACTTTCCTTATCACCGTACCTAACCCTCCACAGAAGAAATTTAACAAACCTGCTCCAAACTGAAAGCCAAAATAAATTTCTCCTCTTTATAAGACGACTTTCTCAAGTACTTCATCACAGTGGTGAGAAGCTTACACACAATTTCAGGATGAAAACAAAAAGTCTAAACATGTAGTGATTTTCCAAATCTAAATTACACGAACAGTCTAGCACCCAAATCATGTAAGATGCTCTAAATACCAAAGTCACTGAAAGTACTCTTACCAAAAAAGATGGTACACCACAGTGCTATTATTTTGCAAAACCTATCAGACAAAGTTGTCAAACTTCTATATAGCACAGCTCTGTAAGCAGAGCAACCTGCTAGAGTAAACAGTTATACAAAAGGTAGCATTTGTCTGTGGCTAGAACTGAGTAATCATAACTGATCTATCTATGCATTCACATTGTCCATTTCCTGTCATATTCTTTTGTTAAATCTGTGTAATCACTGATAAAGCAATGTTTGGTTCCAGTAATTCTCAAGAACGTTATAATAAAAAATGAGGCCATATGAAGCAAAATGAACATGTTTAAATCACTCTGAGTAATTTCATAAGGATAACAATTTATAATAGCAAGAATATCATACATTTTTGCTTCTTTAATCATATTACCTTTGTATCAATAGGCTCTCATATGACAATATCCCTTCCAGTGTAGCATTAACAACCTATGCCCTGCATCATCCCAGAAGAAAGTGCAAATTACATCTCCTTTGGCCATGAAAGAATGAGCTCAAGGGTAAGTGTTTATTTCTATGTGTTTTGTGGACAAGGCAGGTAACTGTGAGGTTGTTGCTTGCTGTCACCGAGTGCTCGCATTATGCAAGAGCCTTGGGAAAGTACTGTGGGAAACAAGTCAAAGTATCCTTATGAATAGTTTTGAATTGCAAATGCCAGCTGCCTAAATGAAGAAAGAAAAGACAAAAATTGTATTGACTGAGCCTGTATGCTGGTAAATTCTCCAGAATTAATATCCTCATCGGCGTTCCTGGGAGTTCTCTACTGTGAGGAGCCCAGCTGAGAAATAGCAGTTGCTCCTAGCCCAGAAGGCAGATGCCTGGGCACTGAAGTAATTTGTCAGAATTCAGCAGGCATTTACTCTTCCAAAATCAAATAAGTGAATTTTGTTCAGTTGTTATATTACCCATGCCAATAGTTTATATTGAAAAATGTGACAACTTAAAGGTACAAGTTTTAAATATTACATGGTTGGATTTATTTTTTAAACTAGTTAAATAGGAACAGCTCCCCAGCCAAATTGACCTACTTTTTCCCCCTGAATATATATGTAGCTTTTAATAAGCATAATCCCTCCATTTCCATTGACAAAATATTAAGAAACCTTCATGATTGTCCTGGTCTGGCAGGCATGGGCAAAGATTGTGCATTCGGGGTCAATTAGCATAGACACTTACTGCAGCGAAAAGAAAACTGCACAGCTGGACAAGATGACCATGGGGAGCAAGCAATATCCCAGCACACTGGCCACACAGCCATATGACACCCCGGAAGAGCTCATCAAGTTCAGTAAGGCGTGAATCCCAAGGCAGCCAATGGCACTCATGCCATATATATAACCAAACTGGGCTTTTCCTGCCTGAAGCAACGCAAAAAAAGCAATTAGAAAACAAAGCATTTGAAAGTGTACTCGATGCTACTGAATATCATGGTAGATACATCACCAGGTCACTGAAGATTCGGGTTAAAGTGTAAAAACACACTGCCTATATAACAAGAATTATAATCTCCAAAATAAACGCCTTGATAACATGTATCTATTATGTATAATTAAATTATATATATATATATATTTAATTAAATTATATATATATATATATATATATATATATATATATATATATATATAATTTGGGACAGGCTAGTCATGCTACAAAAAATAGGAAATTTTGCCACTGTAACTTTTAAAACCATTCATAGTCTATAGAATGTGACAGCAGTGAAACCTATCTTTTGGCCCCATATTTACTGCATAGCTGAATGGTTGATGAGAAGAATAAAACATCTAATACAGTTTTAGAAATTTACATTTAGTATCACTAAAAATGCTATTTTAAGAGTTTGTTTCAAATGCTGAGCAAGGTTTAATATTGAAATGGAAAATAAATTGTCTGGGATTTTACCACAAATGTCTAAACCCTACCTAGACAATTGATTTTTATTAGTTAAACTTGATCTAAAATACTCAGTTTTCTTCGAATTAAGCACTAACAAAAGCTTCTTGTCATTCAGAGGATCAAGTCCCAGACCTTGTAGATTTTAAGCACCTGCTCTACCACTGAACTACATCCCAGTCTTCTTTTATGAGATGGGGTCTTGTTAAATAGTTCAGTCTGGTCAAATCCGTGTACCTTATATGCCCATTTCCTCAGGGTTGGAATGACAGACAAGAGAAGGTACTTAACTCCTGTGATCTGGATGATGAAACTAGCACCACTGCCCTTTAGGAGATGGTAATCGTAACATATTCCACAGAAAAGCATACAAGTGTTACATTACAAACAACTTGCAAGGGAAGGATGGGTTAATATATTATATTGATTGTTTCTGACTATTTGATTAATTGCCATGGCCTTACATAGTAGCTTAATCAAGAGTAACATATTACTATAAAAAAGAGAAGGGAGCCCTGAGAATGAGTGGGAACTCTGGTTGACAGTGTTTGAGTTAAACAGCACTGGCGTTTTATATGTGCTACAAGGAAGGAGCTTGTTATATAGAAGGAAAAGAATGTGATCACTGACCACTCAGAAACTAGACTGCATTCAGTACCCTGACTGGGTAGTATTTTAAACTTAACAAAGGGTAAGAAATCATGTATATAATCACACATACTTTTAAAACCACATTTGAAATATATAGCTGCATTAGAAGAAACTACTTGTGTGTGTGTGTGTGTGTGTGTGTGTGTGTGTGTGTGTGTGTGTTCATGTGTGTGTAGGGGTGTTCATGTGTGTATGTGTTTGTGTGTGTGTGTATTAATGTGTGTGTGCTGAGAGAGGCTGTTTAGCTGAGCCTGCCTTCTGTATCTAACCACAGAACGGCTGGACTGTTGACTAGGGAGCACCATGGTCCCGAGTACTGGTGTTATTGTCACGTATCTCTAAACCTATTTGTTAATGTGATGGGATACAAGGTCGTATCCTAAGGCATGATAGAAAGAAAATTTCTTCTGTTTTTTTTCTAGAAATCTCTTCAAAAGTAGCACTCATAAAGACAAGTCAAGAAATGTCAGTTTAGCTGTCGGAAGATACCATAAGCAGTGTGGCTCCCAGAGCCACACAGAAAAGGATGGGTCCTGTGAGATCCGTTTCATTCATGATGCTGCCATCTGCTGGCTTCATTGGGTTTAGCACCGTCAAGGTTTTCTGCCATATGTGATCAAAATTAATTCCAAGTTCTGCGGGGGGGGAAAAAAAAAAGAATGAATAGTCGAAGGTACATATAGGAAAAAAAAAGAATTATTTATATTCCTTCACGGATAGTATATCTACTTTTTCATGGTATCCTAAGAGAATTTACCTAGTTGTTTTCACAATCTAAAGTGTGAGCTATAGCAAGCAAACAATACGCTCAAAGAAATACTTAAAAGAAAAAAATATCTGGTAGGAAAATTTTCATCGGGCACGTGTAGTAAAATTTTAATTCTAGCTAAAAGCACTGGAATTGACATACAGTAAAACCTATCACTGTGGTTAAGAGACTAAAAGTGTCTCAATCACCCCTGTCAGATATTTTCTCCACCCACATTTTCAGCTGTGAGCACTTCTGTAATCAGGCCGCATCACTCACTGCATAATTACGCGATGACGTTCAGTTTAGCCCTAGAGTTTCCCTTCATCCTTCCTAATAAGAACAATAACCTTGCTCTACATTGATAAAACCTCCACGAGGAAGAAAGTGTAGGACTCTTCCTGCAGAGAGCTGTAACCACGATGTACATGCAGATGTTTATAAATCAATGCACTGGGAGACTGAGTCAATATACTCAAAGATTAAATACAAGGGACAAGTTAATCTCTTCCTTTTGTAAGGGAGAGTATTAGAATAAAATCATTTCGCTTAAAGCAAGCTCTGATTGATTGCTCAGGGTTTACCGGCCTCCCAAGATCTACAAACACTGGTCTCACACACATGATAAAAAGTAGTGTGGATTCGTTCCTATTTTATTCATCAGATGGGCAGGATTTTGAGAGATGAAGTAACTTCCTTTTTTATCATTACCATATGGTATTTGTTCAGTACATAGGCATGTACTTAGATGTAAAGGTGGGGGTAAAGAAGAGCAGAAATAATGATTAACTAAGGCTTACATCCAGGAGAAAAATCGATATCAAAAATGTAAGATCAGAGAATCTGACTTGGTTTGTAAGGAAACTGTGTTAGTGTGGGGAACTGAACTAGGGGCCGCTGGAAGAACAGTAGGTGCTCGTAAATGCAGAGCCAGCTCTCCATCCCTGCAAGAAATGTTTTAAAGATCATAAGATTGAACTTTCAAAAGCGAAAGCAAAGGAAACTGAGTAGAATTCAGATGGTAAAGCAAGGGCTGCTAGGAAGCCATTTCTGTCTGACTGCTGGATACCGTAGAAGCCCTCACTCAGGTAGGAGCAGGGTTACAACCTAAAACAATAGGTCTGGCTGCTGTGGAATGCCAATTTTTACAGTAAAATAACAACATCTACACTTATTTAATGTCAAATATTTAATACAATTTCAATGAGACAAATTGTGGCATGAATATTTGGGGCTAAATGTGTCACGTTTCTCTAGATTCAAAAACTTCTCTGCATACATTCTCAAATAAATTTTTGAAGAGTAGTTCATTCAAACATAAATATGATTGTTGTATATTGTTAACTAGAAAATATAAATATGTTTTATGTATTCTTATCTGTATATATCACTTTTCTTAAATTTACCCATCTGATTTCAGAAACAACAAAATTCTTGAAGAGCATTATGTTTATAGAGAAGCTGGTTTACTTATACCATATATGGTAGGTACTTAATTCTGCTAATCTTTAGCAGTACAATATCAATTTATGAGATTTTTAACTCTTCTTTATATATTATCTACATATTACACTGGCTATTATTTTATAATGTTACTTATTAAAATGATAATAAATAACTTTCAAAGTCTAAAAGTGAGTAATACATTTCCATATTAGCCAATCATACTCCTGTAAAGCATTACAAGTTAGGTCCATGTACAACTAATTTAGCATCTGTCTGTCTGTCTGTCTGTCTGTCTACTTATCCATCAATCACGTGTCTATTTATTCTTTATCATCATCTATCCATTCATCCATCTATCACCTCTATCATCTGTCACATCTATTTATCACCTGTCATCTGTCTGTCTGTCTTTCTGTCTATCTATATACCTATATGTCTCTGTATCTATCATCTATGTATCTATCTACCTACCTACCTATCATATATATATATATATATATATATGATATATGATATATGATATATCATATATATATAATTTATCTAGGTTTCTTGTATCTGTCAATTTCTATCAACCATCTACCTACTTCAGTCTTTCCCGTGGAAAAAGCTACCCTTCCTAAATTCACCTGCTCTCTCAAGCATGTACAAATGTCTCTGGTCAGATAATGAGAAAAGTTCAGCTATTTATTTATTTATGTATTTATTTATTTATTCATTCATTCATTCGTTCATTCATTCATTCATTTATAGAAAGGGGGTCCAGGCAAACTATGCTCCATTGAGCCACATCTTTATTCTCATATTTTTTAATGGTGGCAGGTACCAATTAAATACTTTCCAAAGTTGATATTTTGCACAAGAAGGATTTCTAATGATCCTGATGTCAGAGAGGGGCCTTCTTTCAACAACTTAGAAACTGTTGGAGGGACAACAGGACACGTGCATGAGCTAACCTATAGAGATAAACTTTTGCACATACAGTACCCTGGCTGAGATTTGTCATCCTCCGCATGGCAGAAGGGATCACTTAAACCTACTTTTGTCATAGGTTAAAGCAGTTGCTTTGATCTGGATTTGTTCTCTAGCAGTGAGTTAGGAAAAAAGGTAAACAAGGAGAGAGAAACATAAACATTATGAAACAGTGAGCACCTGAAAGTACACATACAAGCAACAGTATACAGGCTGAGCAGGTTGTATCTAAGTATATTTATGTATGTTTGTGTGTGTGTGTGTGTGTGTGCGTGTGTGTGCACGTGTGTGTGCGTGTGCGTGTGCGTGTGCGTGCTTGCGTGTGCGTGCTTGCGTGTGTGTGTGTGTGTGTGTGTGTGAGCGTGTGTGTGTGTGTGTGTGTGTGCATGTGTGTGCGCGTGTGTGCGTGTGTGTGCGTGTGGACAGGGAAAGGAAAGGGACTGGGAAAGGAAAGGGACAAATCATGTAACTATAGTATAATCTCAATCATTTTAAGAGTGAGCCAGTTCTTTGAATTTCTGGTTCCACAGTTTTCCTTTGCCTTCAGTATATTGTATCTTATGATCATGCACACTGGAGGAGGTGAATGGTTCAACAAGCTTAAAATGGGTCAAGATCTTAATGTAATTTTTTAAATGACAGAAGACCATAAAATTAAGAAACATTACAGTTTAAATTAATTCCATGCCAGGCTTATGTCACTTTAAAATTCATTTTTAGTTATTAATCGCAATTAAGTGGTTTTGGTACAAAATACATTTTTTCCTTAAAAAAAGAGTAGTTATTTCTGAAAAAAATTAGGGAAAAATGCTTTATGCAATGTCATTACTGATTTTGAACACTTATTTGATGGCATAATTAAGGCCTGCAGTACCAAGTCATAAAATTGTGAATGGATATAGGATGTACTAAATGTTTTCATGAGAAAAACATTTAATGTTTTCAACTGAATATACATGTCTGTAATATTTTGTTTCTAAACTTATTGCCAAGTATTCATTGTAGGGGTCTCAATGTAACACCTTATTGTACAAAACTGAAGATGTAACCTCTATAAAACTTGAATGTAAAATTTATTGTTTTGCTGTCATCTAGTGGTAGTAAAGTATATGATATAAAGTATAAAAGTGAATTGAGATCTTTATTTTTACATAAATTATGGCACTAACCTTTCACATGTAAGTACCAGCCTGTGGTACAAGCAGAAAAGAAAAAAATACCAGTAACTTTTCTCATTTGACAGGCTGAGGTTGACCATTATACCAGGGTGAATTTTTATTTTTTACTTTATAGTGTATGTATAACTTAGGAAATTTTGAACAAACATAGTACTTTAAAATCTGAGCATCTTCGAGGAAATTGGTGTAGATAGTGTGTTGATCTAGAGAAACTGGATCTAACCAAAACTGCAGTTGTAGAAAAGTCTCCAAGAAATATCATCCTCAAATTTAAAATATAAATGCTAAGATTTCCACGTGTTCCCAAACACTTGTGCAAGAATTATATTGAAATTAAGGTGGACAAAAAGGACCTTTTTCAATTGCATCTTCTAGAAAGTTATTAACATATTTTTATCTAAATATATCTTAAAATAAGGAATGGAAATTGAATTTAAAACTAATACAGCAAAAAGCACAAACATGGAAAGAATGGATAGCTTTCTGAATTCTAATAGATTAAAATATAAAGTATTCATCTTTCCTTATTTTTTTAACTAGAGAATTGCCATAGATATTGCATATTTTATTATAAAGTTCAGTAGAAAGGACAGCTGGCTATGTTCCAAATACCTTCTGACCACATTTTCCCGGTGGTCCAGACATATCTCAAAGACTTCATAGGACAAAAGATTTTAACTATGAAGTTCATCAAAATATTCCTTATTATAGGCTACAACCTCTAAGGTACATTTAGATTGTGGCATAAGATTTATACAACCATTATAAATCATGTTTTCTAACACTTAATGACTTTAAAGAACTTATTATACAGTTATGAAAAGAAGACCTTATAATATAACATGATTGAATTTTATTTTAAAATACTCAAAACAAATATTTTCATTGAAGAATAATATTTCCTTTTGAACTATTTATGTGCATATACTATATATATATATATATGAGAAATTAGCATAGTAGCTGGAAAAAAAGACAATTCAAATGTTTCATTGTTTGTTCCTAGGGAATGTTGGGAACAAGCAAAAGGAACTTGTTCTAAGTACTACTGTTTTGTTTTCAGACTCCATTTAATCGTAGGGAGAAACTAAATTCAAGGTCCCAGTCCCTAGGGGAGCTTGGCACTTACTTACAGCTGAACTGCTTCTGCTGTAAACGGTCATCTGAGTTCAGATATCTCAAGGTCAACTTGTAAAGAGTCAGATGGCTGAATCAAGCCATCTCAAGGACAACCTCTCCATCTTGCTGGCAGGGTCAAACAAGTTCATATTCCCAGGACTAGAAATGAACACCTATCCCCCTTCTCCAAATGTTTTCTTGTTTTCTTTTTCTTCTTCTTCTTCTTTTTTTTAAACAATTTTTTATTATTATTTTCTTTATTTACATTTCAAATGCTATCCTGAAAGTTCCCTATACCTCACCCCCGCCCCTGCTCCACTACCCACCCACTCCCACTACTTGGCCCTGGGCCTCTCTTCCCAATGATGGCCGACCAGGCCATCTTCTACTACATATGCAGCTAGAGACTCGAGCTCAGGGGGTACTGGTTAGTTCATATTGTTGTTGCACCTACAGGGTTGCAGCCCCCTACAATACCTTGGGTATTTTCTCTAGCTCCTCCATTGGGGGCCCTATGTTCCATCCAATAGCTAACTGTGAGCATCCACTTCTGTGTTTGCCAGGCACTGGCATAGCCTCACAAGAGGCCGCTGTATCAGGGTCCCTTCAGCAGAATCTTGCTGGCATGTGCATTAGTATCTTGGTTTGGTGGCTGATGATGGAATGGATTCCCGGATGGGGTAGTCTCTGGATAGTCCATCCTTTCATCTTAGCTCTAAATTTTGTCTCTGTACCTATATCCTTTCATGAGTATTTTGTTCCTTATTCTAAGGAGGAATGAAGTATCCACACAATGGTCATCCTTCTTGGTTTTTCTGTGTTTTGCAAAATGTATCTTGGGTATTCTAAGTTTCTGGGCTAATATCTGCTTATCAGTGAGTGCATATCTAGTGACTTCTTTTGTGATTGGGTTACCTCACTAAGGATGATATCCTCNANATACATCCATTTGCCCAAGAATTTCATAAATTCATTGTTTNTNATNGCTGAGTAGTACTCCNTTGTGTAAATGTACCACAGTTTCTGTATCCATTCCTCTATCGAGGGACATCTGGGTTCTTTCCAGCTTCTGGCTATTATAAATAAGGCTGCTATGAACATAGTGGAACATGTGTCCTTATTACCAGTTGGAAGATCTGGGTATATGCCCAGAAGGGGTATTGCTGGGTCCTCCGGTAGTACTATGTCCAATTTTCTGAAGAACCGCCAGACTGATCTTTTTTTTTAAACAATTTTTTATTAGATATTTTCTTTATTTACATTTCAAATGTTATCCCCAAAGCCCCCTATACCCTCCCCCTGCCCTGCTCCCCAACCCACCCACTCCCACTTCCTGGCCCTGGCATTCCCCTGTACTGGGGCATATGATCTGCACAAGAGCAAGGGCCTCTCCTCCCATTGATGGGCCGACTAGGCCATCCTCTGCTACATATGCAACTAGAGACACAGCTCTGGGGGTTACTGGTTAGTTCCTATTGTTGTTTCTCCTATAGGGTTACAGACCCCTTTACCTCCTTAGGTACTTTCTCTAGCTCCTTCATTCCATCTATTGGATGGAACGCAGGGTCCAAATGTTTTCTTAATTGTCTGTTAACTGGTAAAGACTATAGGAATTGTTGTTATCTAAACCAAAGTGAAGAAATTATAAAAATACATAACCAATTGCCTGTTAGGCCATTATTAACTATATGAAGATGACCTATTCCTTTGTCCCCTTATCACTCTGAACTCTGAACCTAATGATTAGGAGAATGAATTAAGGACCTGGAAGCCAGGGGCTCTGGATATAGCCCAGACTCTAATGGGCACCTCCTTGTTTAACTGACAGTGTCAAATATAATTGAATAACACCGCAGTTCCTCCCAGCTCCCCCTCTCTTTGTGTTTCCATCCTTTAAAAATGTTGCACAATTTCCCTTCGGGGACATGGTTCAGATCCCAAACTGACTGCCTCCCTATGTGCCCAGAAAATAAAGTTTCATTTTTTTTAAACTTCCATATCTGAAGTGAGTTTTCTCAGCTTCCACCCCAAACCCAACACAAAGCAGTTAATTGTTAGAGACAAGTTTTTAACTGTTTTATATATTGATTCATATGTTTCTACATTTTTAATTCCTGTTACTTAATGCAGTGAGACAATTTATTGGTCATTGAAGGCAAAGATTTTGGTGAACTCAAAATGCTCAATGAAAATAGTTCATAAGTTTCAGTTGTCTCATGATTGCAGAGGAGGAACAGACTGAGCTGGTTAAACATGACTGACCACAAAAGTTCAATAGCATCTTAGGTACTAAATGATCTATTACATAATTTTCTGTGCTATTCGGTATTACTAAAATCTGTCACCCCCACCCCTCTCTCTTTCCATTATTTTAGGCAAAGAAAGAAGACTGTGATGACTCCAGGTTGTGGTTGAGTTCAAATTAGGTAAGCAATACTTTGTATGAAAAAAATATCGGTAATTAAAATCTTTTACACTCGATTCCACTTAGAGTCCTTGTAGGACTAGGAGGAATTTATCAGTGAACATTTCTGCTTAGCTCTCTAATGTCAAACCAAGATAATTTCAAGTTCCTAGAGTTGTTACTTCCATCGAAAAAAAAAAAGACTCTTAATGCAAACATAATATGTCTGCATAGGAATAGAAATAGAAAAGAAATATTCCTGAAATCTATCTGGACATTCATCTTGCATTCATCTCCAAAAGTCTTGCATTCCCTTCCTAGGAATATTGTTACATACTGGAACTGTATTCTGCATCTAGCCTTGCCAAGAGACAGACAGACTGACAGAGAAACAATGAGCTTGTGAGAGCCATAGAAGAGTTTGGCTTGCCTTCGTTTCTACCACAAAGAAGTATTAATTGGAGCAACTATCTCCTTTGCTACCATGCAAATAGCAAAGAATAAAATAATGCTGTTATGAAGGGCACAATTAGCTGATTGAAAAGTGTTGCTAGTCTGATATAAACCCCTTTTCATAACATGTCTTTCCTGTTTATACACTGCCAGAGCCCAAATTCAAGAAACAGTGAGCAAGCCTTGAAGTATTGCAACAGATTCATAGCAACAGAACGAGTATACTTGGAAACGCTGCCCCCCCCCAAATGCAACAAACTTACAGTGGTTTAGGTTTATGCGTATTGACTTGCCTGACTGTTGTTAACTGTGTATTAATTACACATGAAGCCCAGTATGCAGCATTGTGGCAGAATAGGTTAAATACTGATTATTGCTGTGGTTCTCTAAAGCTGCACACTCATTAAGAAAGACGTTCACTTACCCTCTAGCAAAGGGGGCTCTTCATCAAAACTGTCAATTGAGGAAGACTGTGAGTAATAATCCAAGTTGGATGCTGGCTGAAAAAGCTGCCCTCCATAATCTGATGGCAAGAACATCTCTGGTGGAACTGGAGAGGAAGGCTGCTCAGGGACTTGTGGTCTAGAAAAATAAAGATGTCTGTATTTTCACATACAAAAAAGGAATATCCTGTTAAATCAACAAATGAAAGTACAATTTCCTCCTAATTATTCACATAATTTTAAGGGATACTTACCAAGTCAATGATGAACCTGCTTAAAAGTTACTTTTAACTCAAAAACTTAAAGGGTTTATGAAAAAGCTTCTATAACAATGCCTTATAATAAGTTTTAATTGAGCAATATACTGGACACTGTCCCCTTTTCTCATTTAAAACTCTATATGGGCAAAACTGCATTGTTAATACTATTTTACAGAAAAATAAATAGAGTTTGGAAAGTAAATGACCCACACACCATCCTACTTGGAGTTCCAGATTGAAGTTTATGAGCAGTGCTCTTCTCCCTACATAGAAAAAAGCATTCTCTCTGCTCTTCATGAGGAAATAACTACGTTAACGTTTCTCTAAAAACCTGCAGAGAGGCTAATAAAAATTATAACTCAGCAGTATGATCAACCAAAATGAAACAAAAATCTATAAACTCAGTTTTGTTCATAGAGAAATGTATTCTCCACTATTGACTATTCCCAGAAAATTACTGTCCATTAAATTATCCATGAATACCTAGGGCACCTTCAACAGTATGTGAGTAGCTAAGTTCCAAAACTCTTTTTACAGTAAGAAATTTGCTTCTGCCAAAGCATAATGCTTTTACATATCCATGAGTGTGTTTTTTGTTTTATCATATGCATCAGAAACTTGAAAAATACCTGATTCTTTTAAACCACTTATAGTAGTGCTAGAGGATAAAAGAGAGAAAAGAAAGACAGTCTATGAAAACAGTTTATTTCATATATATATATATATATATATATATATATATATATATATATATGTTTTATTTTGTTTTTATACAAGACCAATAGCCAAAGATAGAGTTCAAGATTATGAACTTTGTAATTCTTGAGATCTCTTTACACTAGAATATTTTACACAATGACTTTTGATGTTCTTTTATGATTAATCTTGACACAAATTACAACAAAATCATATTCAATTCTTTTTTATAAACTTAACCTTTAGCAAAATCACCTAACTTGGCAAATACAACTATAGAGATAGAGAGAATATTGAGTCACATTATCATTCATTAAACCAGTACTATCTCATTAAGAGGAGGGATGTGGTCTAATAACTTTAAATCCCCACAACACACATACTGATTACCATAGCTACTCAAGTCATGTGAGATATTATTCATCTGTCAGTATAGGCTGGAACCAAGGCTTATATTCTCAAGTTCAGCAGCACTGATGCAGCATAACTTCATTTAGAGTTAATACCTATCACTTTGTGTATCCTGATTTCTGATAAGTGTTGGAATAAATAATTAAGTAGGAAAAGAAGGTTGGTTTGGGCAAAATGGGAGAGAACATTGTGATCTATCCTATCCATAAATCCTGGCTTAAGAATAAAACTTTTAGCTTCTTCTCACTAGACTTAATTTTAGCCAAAAGAAAGAAAGAAAGAAAGAAAGAAAGAAAGAAAGAAAGAAAGAAAGAAAGAAAGAAAGAAAGAATATGGGTAGTGCTTAAGTAGAAATGCCATTTGAAAAAGAAGATGGATAAAAGAAATAGGATAGGCCTTTCAAGGCAATGTGCTGCTTTCTATAAAACAGGTCACCTGACATGAAAAGCCCATCACATTTTCTCACTTTGGATCATTACACTGACCATTCTGAAACAGCCTAATCCTCAACGTACTTGTTCAACCTCTAACACTCTTTTTCTCTTTCTTTATCTCTCAAAGTATAAATCATAAATGCCAAAATTAAACAAGGTTTCATTTACTCACAATTTGAAGCTGTAGAAACATTACACAACAGTACCTTTCCTGTTCATTTAGAGTCCCACTCAGTAAGGAGTTCCGCACAGCCTGCTTATGTGTGTAGGATGATCTTATACGTATTCCATTATATTTATTCTGTTTTTCCTCTTCCCTTCTGTGACTTTTAAGGTATTTTTTTAAACATAAGAACTTTTTTTAAAAAAAATTATTTACTTATTCTATACACAGTATTCTGCATATATATCTTCATGTCAGAAGAGGGCACCAGATCTCATTATAGATGGTTGTGAACCACCATGTGGTTGCTGGGAATTGAACTCAGGACCTCTAGAAGAGCAATCAGTGCTCTCAACCTCTAAGTCATCTCTCCAGCATCTATTTTAAAGGTACTTTGTCTACATTTGAAGCAAGGTTTCAATAATGAATATATCTGAAGTGCCTTGTCTGACCTCAGTGGGAGAGGAAATGCCTAGCCTCACGGAGACTTGATGTGCCAGGGTGAAGGGATAACCAGGGGAGTCCCCACCCTCCCAGAGGAGATGGGGAGGGAGAATGGGGGAAGGTTTGAGGGAGAAGGTGACTGGGAGGGGTGCAGTGAGCAGGATATAAAGTAAAAAATAAAATAATGTTTAAAAACTAAAATAAAAGAAAAAGGACGACTATTTTTTAAAAAGATACTTCTTTGTGTAGCAGACAAGACCATTATAGAAATCTATACTGTATATAAATGACTGTGGGATGCCCAACTTTATCTGATACACCAAAAATGCAACCCCAGCACCTAATGCTAAAAGAACATTTCAGAAAAAATAGAAAGATTATAAGAGACAGAGGACATATACTGCAAGATACTGTTTTCTATATATGACAGAAAAAGCACCCAAGAAATTTCAGCAATATTGTTACCTGAACAAGATTATAATGATAACATCAGTTGACATGCCACCATGAGTAGAGTAAAGGCCCCATTCCTAGATGAAGAGCCAGCAACCAATGGCTGCTAAGAGAAATAAATGGTTTTCTCCAGGGAAGAGGCCACTGATAAATTATCTACTCTCGTGTTGTCAGCATTAAACACTTATACATAAAAGAGCAACACAAAATTGACCAGCAGATTCATTTGCATATGGAAGAGGTTGTGAGTTTGGACACAGGAAGGGGTGTTGATGTGATTACAGTACACACGTAGAAAATCCTTATTTAAAAATTAAGTAGACATTATAAAAGACCTTGACTTTTATCCATCTCTGTTTTGTAGCAGACTTAATTTTTGAGAGAAATTGACAAAATAAATGCTTTTAAATAGATAACAATCTATTTTCGGCATCTGTACAAATATAGGGTAAAAGGCTCATGCTTCAGCATTATTTTTAAAGTAATAAATAAAGCATTAACTTGTCATGAGCACCAAGTGAAAAACTATTCACAGAAAACTGGAGTAATTTCTCTGTCCTTTCTGGTCATTTAGTGCGAATACTTCACTGAAAACTGTGCAGTTAACTTTGTCTTCCCTCAAGGAAACCCACCTACTGGAAACTAACTGGCAGAGCACTGGCACTTCTAAAAATGGGAGCATGCTTTTTCAATACTTACTCTCTGGATCCATAAACATTTCCATAAGCATTAGAACCGCCACAACTCTGGTTCTGATTATCAATGATATAATTAGATTGGTAGAAGTCCATGTCATATTGTTCTGGGTTCGACATCCTGAAAAATTAAGAATTTGTTTGTTTGTTTATTATTTACTTTGTTAGTCAATTAAACTTTTTGAAACATATACTAAGATTAACTGATGGTGTGGTTATAGCTATCTTCCTATTAAAGAAGATAGTATTTGGAAGAGTAAATTAACTATTAGAGAGAAAAAAAATATGCAGGGAAGTCACTTATTTAAAAACTGCCATCTTCAACTACTTTATTAAGTTTTCACATTTTTTTTTTTATTTTGACTATCGGTTGACTTCAATTTTTCTAAAAGAAATCACCAATGTTCTTCACCTCCCCACATCACATACCTCATTCTTAGCAGTTTAGAGAAAGATTTTACACTTGGTGTGGTAGATATCTACAAAATTGTCCTAAACAATGCAAGTTTTCACTTTCAAAAAGATGCGCGCGCACACACACACACACACACACACCACAAAGAAAGCAAAAAGTAACAGCTGGTAATATTTTTATTTTATAAATATTTCCTGTAAAGTATTTCCTAATTCTATTTGAGAATGCCTATTAAATATGTGGAACATTTTCCTCTCTTTTCTCAGGATGCTACCCATGTGTTCTAGATGAGTCAGAGGGGAAAGGACTCCATACTGCTAGGCTAAGGACCCAGTCCTTGTGCCTATGCTCACCACTTAGCTAATAGTCACGTCTGCTAATCCCGAGTGTGTGACCTTGACTTAGATGGAAGCCTGGAATATCATGTGACAAAAGAACAAAAGGAGAAGAAGACCTGGCAGAATAAAGTAGTAGAAAAGCAGGGATGGCTATTTGGATACAAATTATAGAAGAGAGCACAGACTTTTGAGTTTTTAATCCTATGTTTTTTTGACAGCCCTTTTTACTTTAAAACAGTGACTTTAGAAACCCCTGGGAGTAATTCATATAATTATAGTCATCTGTATGTTACTACCAAAGATGACTTTTAAATTAAACTACATTTTAAAAAAGCAGCCTTAACTCTAAGAGCTCCATTAATCAGAAATACTCAGCTCACACTTGTTAAGTATATCAAAGTTATTCAGTTCAGTAAAACACAGAGAGCCTGGCTGACGTTGGTTATAGTAATTCATACAGCTGATTTCATAAATAAGGACTTTTCATTAGTGATGTGCATGAAGTAGCTACGAGTTAGGAAAACTAAAAATCAAGACTTAGTAATAAATCTTTTAACAATTTACAATATAAAGAGCTTAAAATTTAATACCATACATTTCTTAGCCCATAAAAAATGTTACTATGAAGCATAGCGACTGATTTCTCTTGAGGCTACACACTAACTTTAGGTAACAAGCCAAGCTTTATGCAACAGCTATTTGGCTTCTTACATAACCCGGTTTTGTGTTTTATTTAAATTCTAAGTGTTTTAGGAGGATTAGATAGACCAGATACATACCTGCCTCTATGTATGCTAAGAGGGAAGATCCTCCAACAAACGTAGCTGAACTTGGGAAATAAAAGCTAATCAGTGGGTGAAAAGATGACGCACTGGCTATATATAAAACTTTCTAAATCTGTACTCTAACCCAGTGGACAGATGACACAGCCAAGAAAGCAAGGCTGCCAACAACCAAACACAGTATCTTATAACACTTTTTATGGTTTGCAAACACAACGAGCAACATGCAGACATGAATATGATAATATAGGGAAATACATCCAGTGTGTATGTCCACTAAACTGTGGAACAAGATTATTTATTGGAAGCAATCCAGGGAGAGAGCATGGGGCTTGAGATGCCTTCTCCCACTGTGGTTTTCAGCCTAGTAAGATTTACTGATGATTTATCTGTGATAAAAATAAATATACAGTATTTGATCTTAACACAAAAATCTCAACACCAAAATAAAATGACATGGTATCATTTCATCCAGATCTGAACATTTTTAGGAAGCTGAATTATGTCCTGACCTTGATTTTACCTGCTTTTAATTTCTGCAGCTGAGATTAAAATATATTATGCTGATCTAGTTTTTGTGTTTGTTTTGTGTTGTGGGGAGGGGGGAGCATTTAGAGCATTGCAAGTGGCCAGTAGTTGACCCTAGGTGTCTTCTTCCATCATTTTCCAGGCTGTTTTCTGAGAAAGAATTGTACTGAACCTGGCTAACTGTCTAGGCTGGCTGGGCAATAAGCCCCGAGGATCTTGCTCTCTCCATCCTTTAGCACTGGGACTACAGATGTGCCAAAGCTGCTGACTTCTTATATAGCTGTGAGGTATACAAACTCCGGTCCTTGTGCTTACAGCACAAGCTCTTTTTAACCATGTTCCATCCTATACTGATCTAGTGTTTTCATATACAGAACCATTCTGTACCATTCCCAAGCAAGTTCCAGCCAGTGGAGGCTTTCTTTCTTTCTTTTTTTTTTCAATTTTTATTAGGTATTTACTTCATTTACAATTCAAATGCTATCCTCAAAGTCCCCTATACCCTACCCCCCATGCTAACCTACCCACCTACTCCCCCTTCTTGGCCCTGGTATTCCCCCTGTACTGGGGCATATAAAGTTTGCAAGACCAAGGGCCCTCTCTTCCCAATGATGACTGACTAGACCATCTTCTGCTACATATGCAGCTAGAGACATGAGCTCTGGGGGTGCTGATTAGTTCGTATTGTTGTTCCACCTATAGGGTTGCAGACCCCTTCAGCTCCTTGGGTACTTTCTCTAGCTCCTCTATTGGGGGCCCTGTGTTCTATCCAATCTAACCCACTCTTTCCCTAGAAAGGTACACGACTGGCTATCTGTAGTGTGTTTCTGACTCACTACCAAGAAACTTCACGCTGGCTCTGACCCAGGCAAACTGTTCTAGCTAGTACTCTCCATTCTTCCTGAATCAGATATTGCTGAGGGCCACTTCACTTTCTGCCAAGTCTCCTTTCTAAGACTGCAGAGTCCTGATACATCCAAATTCTGGTTTAGAAAATGAATTTGTTTAGTAACTTCTATTTCTATGGTACTGGTAAAGTAACATGCCCACACATTTATTGAGGACCATCTATTGAGTACCAGAGTCTACTCTTCTTATTTTGAAGGTAGGGGTCATGGATGATCTAGAGCTATGTAGACCAGACTGGCCTAAGGCTAGCAGAGATCCCCTGGCCTCTGTCTCCAGGGTAAAGGTATTAAAGGTATGAGCAACTATGCCTGGGCAGACTCAGCCTTGGTGTCTCATTACAGAAATGGATGTGCAGTGCTGAATTTAAAGTCATATTTTAGTACGATATCTGCAGCTAACAGTGAATTACTCAGCGTTATCTACAAACTTTCTATTGCTGCATTAAAACACTGTGACCAAAGCGACTTGGATAGAAAAACATTTATTTGGACTTCCACAGCACTGTTTATTATCAAGTGAAATTAGCACATAAGCTCAAACAGTCCGGGAGTCTGGAGGCAGGAGCTGATGCAGAGGCCATGGAATGGTACTGCTTACTGACTTGCTCCCCATGACTTGCTCAGTCTGCTTTCCTTTTTTTTTTTCTTTTTTTTTTAACTTATTTTATTAGATATTTTCTTCATTTACATTTCAAATGCTATCCCGAATGTCCCCTATACCCTCCCCCCACCCTGCTCCCCTGCCCACCCACTCCCACTTCTTGCCCCTGGCATTCCCCTGTATGGGGCATATAAAGTTTGCTCAGCCTGCTTTCTTAAAGAACATAAAACCACCCGCTCTGGGATGGCACCACCAACAATAGGCGGGACCCTCCCCCAACGATCACTAGTTAAGGAAATGCCCTATAGACTTGTCTGGAGCCTAATGTTACAGAGGTGTTTTCTCATCTAAGGTTCCCTCTTCTCAGAAGTCTTTAGCTTGTGTTACATTGACTTTAAACTAGGCAGCACAATGATCATCCACGATGATGTTAGAAATTAACTATGTAAAGAGTAATGAGGGAAGGGGAACTTAGTGATGATACATGAAAAGATACCTCTGAGTATAGAACTGATTGAAGAGATAAAAGGTCCATAGGAGGCTGTGTGAAATCATTTCAAGCAAAGGCTATAAAGCAACAGGAGTTTGACTATTCTGGGTTTAAACATATAGCCAGTGGAAACTTTTAACTAGGGGGAGGCTTAAAGAGATGGTTCTGAGATGTAGACCAGAATACACAGGATTTGTAGGTCTTGACAAATGATCTATAATTGCTGTAAATGAAATGAGAACTATTCCAGGTTTTTGGAAATAGAAAGATGTTGATGAGTTTTATGCAGAAATGGGTAGGATACACTAGCTTAGTGGAGGCCATTACATCGGCACAGCACAGGATACTATAAAGTCATAGCTGTTGAAGGATGAATCGAGGAGTCAGAGCTAGAGCATGAGCATTAATGAGAAGCTGCACATGAGGAAAATGAGGGAAGGCCAATGAAAGTAGAGAGGAATGAAAAGCACATTATACTAAATAAATAATTCATGATGGAATTTTCATAAACATATAAAGTGGAAGTTTCTGGGTATGTCATAAAATGCAGACTCACGTGGTGTTTTGCTGTGAGGTAAGACCCATGGTAGGACACGTGATGTTTGGAGAGAATATAAATAGGACTCACAGACAGAGAGTGACTGCACGCTTGCATAGCTAGCTTTGCAAGGTGGTCTCACATCTTCACTGATCTTCACTTCATTGAGAGAGTCACGGCAGAGAACTTCGAAAGACAGTCTGGATGGTTCTCGTTGCTCCCTCTGACTTGTTCCAATTCTGCAGAGGTTTGACAGTTTCTGCTGGATCATTCCATAGATACCGGCTCCTGTTTGGTATCTTCACCCTATTGAACTGGACTGCTGGTATCCTGACAAATAGAGGTTTAAAAATGCCCCCAAAGAGCGGACTGGTGAGGGGACCCGCAGCTGGACCC
>NC_034602.1:60339151-60432760 GCF_900095145.1 Mus pahari
AACAACAATATCAAACAACCAGACTCCCCAGAGCTCCCAGGGACTAAACCACTAACCAGAGTACACATGGGGAGAACCATGGCTCCAGCAGCATATGCAGCACAGTATGGTCTTATCTACTATCAGTGGGAGGGGAAGCCCTTGTTCCTGTGGAGGCTCTATGCCTCAGCATAGGAAAATGCTGGGGCAGTGGGGTGGGAATGGTGGGTAGGTGGGGGAGTATCCTCATAGAAGTGGGGAGAGGGGACGAGGTGATGAGGTAGGGAGTTTGTGGAAGGGAAATCAAGAAGGGGGATAACATTTGAAATGTAAATAAATAAAATAACCAATAAAATAAGAAAATACTCTAAACTAGAGATGAAAAATTTCATAAACAAGTGACTAAATTCAACATATAAAATTTTTGGCCTAACATTTAGGTATTATATGAAAATTAATTTATGTGTCATTCAGAATATTTAGGCTACTACTAAGAAGTCATTAGCTTTCCAGTATACCTACTGAATACAGTATCCTTAGCCACAATGGATTATTGGTCTGTGACTTTGGACATAGGCACAATAATGTGTCTTTTCATTTCTTTGTCTTTAGTATACACACAAGTGTCATTAATGATGTCCCCTCTGTGAGAGCTTCCCATTGTGTTCCAGTTTATTCCCAGTCAGCCTCTAGAGAAAGGCCCTGGATACAGAAGATGGAAATTCCTTACTATGACTGGAGAATTCTGAGTCCTAGAAGGAATAATGAAAGCTGTCCTAGGTTTAGTGGCAGAAATGGATTCTCTCCATCTGTGTAGGAGAATTACTTCACAGTTATTTCTTTCACATTCTACTTTGAATTCAAATGTTATTATTTCATGTGTATGTGTGAGTGTGCTTTCACTTACACATCTGCATGCATGTGAATGTGGAAACCAGAGAATAACCTTGGTGTCATCCTCAGGAGTGCTGTTCACTTTCATTGATACAAGGTATCTGAACGGCCTGAGACTCACCAGTTAGAGTAGACTGTCTGACCAGTGAGACCCAGAAGTATTCTTACCTCCATTTTTGCAGTGCAGGAATTACAAGAGCATGTCATCTCATACAGCTTGCTATGTCAGTGATAGGAATCAAACTCGGTTCCTATGATTTTAAGGTAAACCCATTACTAACTAATCTTCTCAGTCAACAATTGCGTAAGTGAACTACAGCTAAGAGGAAGACATCTTCGCATCAGAGACCTATGTCCAAATTCTCTTTGAAATAAGTAGTTTGATGGTAGCTATGTTCTAGTGGAAAAAGATGTATTTATCTATAATTCATATTTTGGTAGGTAATTGAGGGAAGTATGCACAAGTGTAAACCTAAATTCAGGATGTAAATTATCAAGCTGTTCATCCCACATGTTTTTCTTAAGAAGTGAATCATCTTTCCAAGTAATGTGTCATTGATGTTATTACACCTGATATTGTAGCACTAGTCACAAATGTCTATTTAAATTAAATTTAATTAAAATCCAACAAAACGTTCAGATTCGCAATTGTACTTGCCACATTTGAGGGACTCAATATATACACGTGACCAGTGGATGCTATCCATATTGAATTCGTACTTATAGATTAATTTTTTTATTGCAGAAGTGTCTGTTGAATAACATTGCTGGTACACAACAAGCCACTTATTGTGCAACTGACTGAAATTTAATAATAAGGTGACTTGTTTTCATTATTTGTATGAGTTGCTTAAAATGTTTATTAAAGCTATAAATATGATGCTAAAAAAAAAAAATGCCCCCAAAGAACTACTTTTAAAAAGGTCCACATCTCATTGTTCTATTCATCGTATTTTCACCCCTACTTTTGGATGGTGGGCTAGAAGGTGGGTTGAAGCATTTGAGAGTCCATATTAAAAGTAGGATTTTTAAAAAATCTAAGCCTACAAACATACATTATTTATTTGGTCATATGATAGACTTTTGTTTCTATTAGATAAAGACAGACATATATGGGGATGATTTCTAAAATTAGAAGAACTTTTTTGTCTTGATGGCATATCTTTAAGAAAATGGCAAATATATGTAAAGGTGCTACAATCAGATCATAATTTCTTTTCTTCCTTTCAGGATTCTTTTATTCTATTGTTTTATTTTTATTGAAATGTATCAGTTTTATTCATCAGCAGGGTCTAGTCTGATAAATACAGCAATATAATGTGCACTGATTAAACCAGGGTACCTGGCATCAAGGTTCCTTTTGAAAGAATATTGATCTTTTATTTTAACTGCAGAAAATCAAGGAACATTTTTCCTAATATGTAAATTCACTGAAAAGTTTAACAAAGATATTTTAAATTTTATTCCATTTAGATAAATTTGAAACTTCTGTGACTATACATTTTTAAATTCAATCTCCTTCATGAAGTCTGGTTTGATTAAATGAATTGCAAAAGTACATCAACCAAAAAGAGTATATAAAAATGAAATTAATCTAAGCCTCAAGTGTACTGTAAGCCATGAAACATTGAAGACCAAATGACTTCCATTTCCTGAGAAGTACATTAACGGTTCATTAATACAGATGCTAGAGTCCTTTAAAACTACTCTTATAAATGTAATGTTTTACATGTAGAAAATGGACTTAAATGTTTTTCTCCATTAACAAATCATTTGACTTCTTTAGTGTGTTTTAAAGGACAGAGTTTAGATCAATCAAAAAGACAGTCACGCAGTCATCATCACTGATCAGTCTAGCTTATCTATTAAATCATTTCTAAGTTCTAAATGACCAAAGTGAATATGGCCAAAGATAGATCTCTTCCGATAAAAAAGAGCATCATGATTTCCTTCCAATCTCTTCCTTTACTCTTCACAATCCATTTCTTTTACTCCTCTCTTTCTTTCACTCCTTCCCTTTCTCTCTTTCTTCTCTTACTCAGTTTCATGGATTTATCTATGTATACACCAGTGGGTATATGTATGTAAATGTATGTGCATGGGTGTATCTAAGTATATAGAGACAATTTGCAGGGCCTGGACCTTTCTTCTCAGCTCTAGTGGTAACCCAAAATGATTTCATTTCTTTTCCCTCCCATTGTCTTCTCCATCTCAAAAAATGATACTAAAACATAACCATTCACAGAAATGAAAAAAAAAAATCACACAATTTCTCAGTGAGCTCTCCTATCTCTGATTCTAGGCTAAGTCTCACACCAGTTTCCTTTGTTTCTACTGCTATCTGCCTGGCCGAAGCCGTCACCGTTTACCCAATTCTATTGTTTTCTTCTATTGTAATTACTCAACAGTATGAAACATTGACAATAAGCTAAATAATAATGAGGAGTAATATATCCTATAAAGGAAAACTAAAAACTTCCTTTTACTGTTACAATGACCAGAAATGATCCCTCTGTGACCTCTGTGGTTGCTAGCTGCAGTGAAAATAAACATGAAAAGTCCTTTCTGTAAGTTTTTTTCCCCTCTGGTTTTATTTTATTGCAGATGAATTTAAAAAAAATCCCTCAATATTTAAACTTAAAGGCATTGTTTTCCTTCTCTTTTATTTTAATACCATTTTTTCAAATGTCATTTTTCATGTGATTATTATTCTTCACTAATTTATATGTACACAAAGCGTTTAGATAATATCTACTTTGTCCTTTTTGAAGAAAAATAAATCTGTTTTCTTTAGGAATGTTGTCCCTACTCAAGTGGATTGCAGTATTCCCATGCATATGGGCTGTGACAATCAGATTCAATATGCAAAGGAGGAAAGAGAGGAGGAGAAGACAAAGACAATAACATGAAATGTGAGGGAATATTGCACTGGTGTGGTAAATCTATCAAGGGCTGAAGAGACTGTGAACAACGCAGCCTCTGTATCTGCAACATTGTATACCTGACAATGATACATGCATATCATATTCTGTCACATACCTTGTATTCAGAATCCTATATGTAAACTTATGAAACTTCCTGTTAATTTATATTTTTGTTGTTATGACCCACTTAAAAATAAGTACCCAAGGAGCTAAAGGGGTCTGTAACCCTATAGGATGAACAACAATATGAACTAACCAGTAGCACCCCCACACACACAGAACTGTGTCTCTAGTTGCATGTGTAGCAGAGAATGGCCTAGTCGGCCATCAATGGGAGGAGAGGCCCTTGGTATTGTGAAGATCATATGCCTCAGTACAGGGGAATGCCAGGGCCAGGAAGCAGGAGTGTGTTGGCTGGGGAGCAGGGCAGGAGGAGGCTATAGGGGGCTTTGGGGATAGCATTTGAAATGTAAATGAAGAAAATATCTAATAAAAATTGTCAAAAAAAAATTAGTAGCTTGATCATCAGAGAAGCTTCCTCCTGTAGCAAATGGGAACAAATACAGAGACCTACAGACAGACATTACACAGAGAAAGGAGGGAGGGGGGAGGGAGGGGGAGAGGAAGGGAGGGGGAGGGAAGAATGGAGGGAAGGAGGGAGAGAGAGAGTTCTTGGAAGACTCAAGTCTAAACTGGAGGTCTCCATCAAATCCCTCTCCTCAGGGCTCAGAGAACCCTGCAGAAGGAGCAGAGAGATGGTAAGAGCCGGAGTGGACAGATGACACCAGGAGAACGAGGCCCTCTAGATCAACTGAGCAAAGCCCATGTGTACTCACAGAGTCCGAAGCCCCAAGCCCTGGGCCTGAACAAGTCCGCATTAGGTCCTCTTTATATCTATCAAGGATTTCTGTTTAGGGTTTCCATGGTGCTCCAGAGTCTGTGAAGGAGTGAGTCTCTAGTTCATGTGCCTGCTCTTGGGCTCTTTCCCTTTTGTTTGTGTTCCTTGTCCAACATCTATGTGATAGTCTTTGTTTTATCCTTTGTCTCCATTGTTCTATTTTGTTGTCTCTTAGGGACCTGTTCTTTTCTAATGAGAGACAGAAAAAGAGTGATATGGATGGGAAGGGAGGAACTGGAAGGAGTAGAGGAAGGGGAATCTGTAATCATGATATTGTATGAGGAAAGAACCTATTTTCAACAAAATGGGGTGATTTAAGTGGCTTAAAAGAGAAAATATTTATCTCTAGCACACATCATCAATTTGGACAAGAGGAAGCAGACATGGTATTTTCCTTTTACATGATCTCCATGGTCGCTATGGTAACCAGAGTTTTAATGCATGGCATTTCTTTCTCTTTTTGCTGTCAGCATTTCTCCCCATGGGGGGTTCTCCACATGGACACTTCTATCATCCCAGCCTCAAGATCCTCAGTTACTATGTGGCCAATGGGCTCCAAGCAACCCAGGCCAGCACTAAATGACTTGTGAGTGGGCCTTAAAAATGCGGCTGCATTATTCCCACTGCACTTCATTATTAGTCAAGTCACTAAGGACAGTACATATAAGCCACTTATTGGAAGATTGCCAAAACAAGTGACAAGATTCAATCTCTCTCAAATTGCCAAGTCCTTATTTCTGAAGATTTGTAGCCTATGATTCCTGTTTAACTTCTCATGCATAATTCAGTGTCTCTAAAAATACTACCAATAGTTGTACTAAATTCTGTTACCGTGAACTGACCTCTTTGAAAATTCTAAGGGATACTTATTTGGTAACTTCCAGTGAACCAATAGGAGGTGGAATCATCTTTTTTATTTCCCAATAGACAAGTAGGTGGGATACCTCCCTATAAATTGTTGTCCCTAAAGGGCCTCAAAATAATGACCAAGAACAGGGGGACTCGCTAATCTCTATCATTTCATGACACATCGAAACTAGTAAATGAGTGTATGTTGTTGCAAACCAATGAATATATTATGTAATGACAGGAACTTACACATTTCAATATCATTATATGAGTTTATCAATTGATTTAATTTTAATAGTTAAATGCACCAAATTACATCCTCACAAATATCATGTCAAAATTATATAACTCTCAGTTTCTGGAAAATCCAGAGAGTTTGCCTTGCAAGTCAAACCAGTAGGCATTACGCTCCTTTTCTTGATGTATTAAGATCATGGATTTTCTCTCCCAATCATCTGTTCTCAGAGAAAGACAGAAAAGATTGCATTCATTCACCCATTTGTTACTTAGGCAGCACAGGGGCTTCCCTGGCTCTCCCCATCCTGAGGTGGAGACAGTATCTCAACGCTGACAAACAATGGTTTGCCTCAGAGGTTCCCAAATCATTTTCTGCAAACATGTCGGCTCACATTTTCTTTCTGCAGTATTTTGACCTATCCTCACTGCTTCTGCGTGACCTTAGGAGTTACCTTCACTCCTTTGTGCCATGGTTTTCTCAATTATAGTTTTGGGCTATATGACTTTAAAACGCTCCTTTAAAAACTACTGAATTATTATTGTATACAAAGAGACTTAGAAATTGCTGCATAGTTCATATTGTCACAGCAGAAATTCAGAAAGATACCTATAATGGAAGGCTATTTGATGACTCCCCCGACGCGCCAAAAATTCTGCTTATGCCTTTTAATGAAAATGCAATTTTTTCCATTATTGTTATCTGAAGAGTCCCTTTGCAAGAACATTTCCATGCATTTTGACAGTTATTTTTCTCATGTTCCTAGAGCAACTTTAAAATTCAGTGTTTATTTCTCATGTTTTTTTTCCTCAAAATGTGACAATTCCCTTCCTTAGGAACAAAAACAAATAACTTTTTCTTTTACAGCTGTCATAGAGAAAAAAATAAACACATTGGGAAGAAACTGTACCTGAGGTAACTTGCCTTCAAATAAATTAATACTAATGTTCAGTGTTTAACAGCAAATCTGAGGAATCGGAAGAGGAAAATTAGCGAGTGTTATATAAATAATTATGCATATGAAAGAGCAAAGTGTTAAGGCCTATGCACTGGAGATTCTTTTATTGCTTTGAAATCTGAAAGCAAGAGCACTTTACAGCTCTGAGAATATCGGTGACTCTGACAGGCTAGGCAGGTGTTCTGCAACCAGGCTACAGCTCCAAAATTGAAAGAGACTTTTAAAAGATAAATAAAATTGCCGGAAAATAACTTCCTTTAAGAGACAAAGATCAATTTTTCTTGGCATATGTGCGCTTAAAGTTCCTCCTCCTCCTTGTCCTCCTCCTCTTCCTCCTCTTCTCCTTCTACTTTTTCCTCTTCCTTCTTCTTCTCCTCTTCCTCCTCTTCTTCTCTTCTCTTTCTTCTCCTTTTTCTTCCCCCCTTTCTTCCCCCTTTTCATCTCCTTTTTCTTCTTCTTTTTCTCCTCCTTCTCCTTCTCCTCCTTCTATTATTCGAATCCTGCAATTCTTGAAATGGAAACTGTTGATGCTCCATATCGAACCCTCCTTGCTTTCTATAAGCACATAGCTTTCTTACAGTGGATTTCCTGCTGAGACACACAGTGTGTGTTGGTCAGATCTATGTCAACTCGACATATGCTAGTTATTTAGGAAGAAGGAACCCAACTGACAAAAAAAATCCTTAGCAGATTACTCTGTGGGAAAGCTTATGGCACATTAGCTTGATTGATAATTGATATGGGAGAGTCCAACTCTCCATGGATGGTACCACTCCTGGACTTGTGGTCCTGGGTACTATTAAAAAAAAATCAGACTGTTCACATCATGAGAGTAAGCCAGTAAGCAATGCCCCTCCATGGCTTCTGTATTAGTTTCTGCCACCACATCCCTGCTTTGAGTTCCTGCCCTGACTTCCTTCAGTGATAGACTTGGATGTGGAAATGGAATAAACTTTTAAATCTCCATGTTGTTCATGATTATGGTGTTTTATCACAGCAATCAATTCTCTAACTTAATACTATATAAGATCCATGAGGCTTAAGTCATGATGGTTTCTTCGCCAACATTTCTAGGAGGTTCAGGTTCTCATCACAAAAAGACACTATTCATTGGCTATGAAAAGTGACATTTTCTTCTTGAATTAGAGGTAAAAATTGTTTCAACAGATCCAGTGTTCATTTTTATAGCTATCAACACAGGATTAAAGTAAAGTGTGGAGGTAGGCATCAAGAAGTGGGAGTGGGTGGGTAGGGGAGCAGGGGCTGGGGGAGGGTATAGGGAACTTTCAGGATAGCATTTGAAATATAAATAAAGAAAATATCTAATAAAAAATGGGGGAAAAGAATGGATTCTGATATAGAGCCCACACTCTAGAGTCTTTCAGGCCCACTCACAATTTTTGAGCCTGACCCAGAGACACAGAGTATATTAATCACCCTTTGACCACACCAGCTGCCTTCTTCCTTGTGGAACATTACCAGACAATAAACTGTTCTTCAAAGCACTAATAGAAACCGATTACCACCTTGAGCCAACTTTCTCTCCCCCCCCCTTATTTATTTATTCGCTTTACATACTGATCACTACCTCCAAACTCACTTTATATACACTCCAGTCCTAAATCTCTCTTTGGAACATACTTTAGTTGAATAACCCTCTATCGCTGCTGTTGGAAGATATACCACTGTGCTGTGAAAATTTGTAGTAAATTCATTGGGTTGAGACTCAGTGCTTCCTTCTCTGGATTCCCAGCTGACTTCATCTCACGATTATTTGGCACATTCTTCATAGATATTTCCTAGCCTCTAATTTTGGGGCCACCCTAAGAACAAACATCTATTAGTATTCATTATTAAATCACTCATTATTTTATTCTCCCTTCTGTGTGTGTGTTTGAAAGAGAGAGAGAGAGAGAGAGAGAGAGAGAGAGAGAGAGAGAGAGAGAGAGTGTGTGTGTGTATGTCTGTGTATTCAAGGGCATACACAGTGGTGAATACATATTGAAGGCTAGAGGTTAGCAGTAGTTTTCCATTCCTCTTTTCAAAACACTATATAGTTTATGACATCAAAGTATCAATAAACCCTCAGATTATGTTCAAATTTTGAAATATGTTTATAAATACTCATAGAAGACTTTTTAAATCTGGTTACTAGAAAATTTTAGTTTACAATATACACATATGATGGCAACAGTTTAGCTGCATGAAAAATAGCAATGTTAAATTGTTTCAACATTGGATATATTCTATAAAATTGGGTACATAGTTGTAAAAGGTAATTGAAAATAGCATTTTATGGCATTACTAGAGCTAAAAATATCCAATAATGACAATAATGTTGATACAGGATTTAGGTGGAGTGAAGGTATTATGATGCCCTCACCATTCTATTCATTACATGCTCATAACTTGAAATGTGAATGTCCAGTACATCAGAATGTAACTCTATCTGAAGATGCAAAGTGTCTGCCTGTCTGTCTCTGTCTCTCTGTCTATGTCTCTGTCTGTCTGTCTGTCTATCTCTCTCTCTCTCTCTCTCTCTCTCTGTGTGTGTGTGTGTGTGTGTGTGTGTGTGTGTGTGAGACTCTTAATACTTATGGTCAAGTTGCTTGGGTTTAGAATGACCTAGATAGCTCATGTTTATTAGGGTGTTTACAAAACAATAATTTGAATGGCACTAGAAGTCAAACCCTGAATCCCTACAATGAGGTCCCAGAATAAAACAAAAGGCATAAAAACAGGAAAACATTTGAGTATCAGGATCCATCCTTTATTTCACAGCTTTGGATAAAATGTGTTCAACTGTACCTTGCTCCTTTTTTAATGATTTATTTATTTTATGTGCATTAGTGTTTGCCTGCATTATGCCTTGTGAGGGTGTCAAATCACTTGGAGCTGAACTACAGATAGTTGTGAGCTGCCATGTGGGTGCTGAGAATTTAACTCTGTTCCTCTGGAAGAGCAGCCAGTGTTCTAAACCATTGAACTGTTCCTCAAGCCATTGTCTGCCACTCTGAATGTATTCCTTAAGGCCACAGTGATAAAAAAATAACTAATACAAAAATTTAGTACCAAATGATGGACTGCTGTTGTCGTAAACCTGACCACATGACCCTTAAGTTTTTAGAACTGTTTTCAAGGGAAAAGTTTTGGGCCAACACCAAGAGAAGGCCTGGAATCAGATCCCAACAGGCCATTCTAATGAGGGGGTGGAAAGAAAGACAGTAAAGATCATGTTCACAAAGTTTCAGAACAGTATATGGACACTTGGACTTGAAGCTGAATCTAAATGAAATGGATTAAGTTGGATGGCTGAAGAAATTCTAAGGCAGCATAATGTCCAACTGCATCATGGTGTTCTAGTTAGAGTTGCTATTGCTGTGATAAAGGACTATGAGTAAAAGCAAAAATGGGGAGGAATGAATTTATTTGGTTACACTTCTACAGTGTAGTTCTTCAATGAGGGAGTCATGGCAGGAACTCCATCAGAGCAGGAACCTTGAGGCAGGAGCTGACATAGAGGCCATGGAGGAGTGCTGCTCATACCGGCTTGCTCAGCCTATTTTCTTATAGAAATGTAGACCACTAGCCCAGGGGCGCCATTACACACAATGGCCTGGGCCTTCCCCCATAAATCACTAACTAAAAAATTATAAAAATTCCCTAGAGGGTGCCTACAGCAATATCTTATGCGGGTATTTTCTCAACTTAGGATTCCTCTTCAGATGCTACGAACTAACTGTGTCGAGTAGACCTAAAACTGGCCAGCACAAACAGTATTACTTACTGTGCTTAGTTTGACTGTGAGAAGCTAAAAATGTATGGAAAATGTAACTTGGTGAGGAAAGTGGTCTCAGCCAGTTTCTGTGGAGAGAGTAACTGTGCTTGTTAAGAGATTAGTAACGTCAAAGTGAAACATCTCACTCTCCAGGAGGACAAAGGAACAGAAGCAGCCTGAGGGCAACACTCTCCTCACCAAAATCTCCAAACTTGAAAATGAAAATTCTTTCAAAGATGCGGTGGTTTGAACATGCTTGGCCCACATGGAGTGGTACTGTTGTGAGGGGTGGGCTTAGAAACCCTCTCCTTACTGCTTGCAAGACAGTCTTTTGTGTGCCTTTGGGGCAAGAGATAGAAGTCTCAGCTCCTTCAGCACTATACCTTCCTGGATGCTGCTATGCTTTCTCCCATAATGGTAATGGTCTGAACCTCTGACACTGTAAGCTAGACCCACTTAAATATTTGCTTTATAAGAGTTTCCTTAGTTATGTTGTCTCTTCATAGCAATGGAAACCCTAACAAGGACAGAAGAGAACCTAAACTATGAATTCCTCAGAGAGGGGTTCTCATTTGGCCTTTAGGTTTTACTATTAACTTGACAAAGCCTAGTGTCACCTGAGAACAGAGTCTCATTGGAGTGATAAGGAGGGTCAGACTGGCCTGTGGGCACATCTGAGGAGTTTGCCTTGATTGTTAATTGATGTAGGAGGGCCCAGTTCACTGTGGGCAGCACCATTCCCTGGCAGGTAGTCAGAGGCTGTGTGAAGTAGATGAAGTCCTTAGTGAATATAGATTATTAACATGAACATGATCACCTCACAGCTGTCAATGCCTCAGACCCATGGCAATGCCAAGGTCTTCCCCTGGGTCCCACAAGGATGTAGACAGTGTGTGTAAAAAAAGTTATCAGCTACAGCTTCTTCCTCCTGAGGGACTACAGCCCAGAGTGCTGCACTTTAGAGACACCTCTATCAAGATTAGCTAACATGCCTCTCTCTTTTAGCTGATGTAAGCCTTCTTATTTTCCAGGCCACTGGTGTGTCATCAGAACACACAGTCCACCCAATCCTAGCTTTTCTGTATATGCGTCTCTTGTTTCTTCATTCCCCACTGCCCCAGTCAAGACAACGCCAAAGCTGTGCAGGTCACAGCAAGTGGTAGCTGAACCAGGATCCTTGACTACAAGAAAGTTGAATTGGTTAGACAAGGGAACAGTCCTGTTCGAGTCATGCAAATAAATGTCAGGGACAAGCAGATAAGGGACAAGCAGAATCTAGAGATGGCTAGTTGTATGTTAGTATTTTGAAGGAGGTTTTTGAGAAACTGCAGAAGTTAAAAATGTTACAGCCACCTCAATTGTTTAGAGCATGTTCAGGAAACATGCCCTGGCTTTCTAGAAAATGGGATAGTAAATTTGGCTATTTGAGAAAAAAGTGGTGTAAAAAATAAGCGATACTCAGTTAACGGACAGAGATATTCATCCTGTGACTAGAAGATAAAGCTAGACTTAATATCCTGGCACACAAATTTAAACCAATTTAAAACTATTAATTAAGTCTAGTTCTGCCAATCACAGAGGTTAAGAATGCTCTCGGCATCCGAGGCCTATAGCTGAGATTCCTAAGCTGTGTTGTAACAATGTTTTATCAATGTACTTGAAAAATGCTTTTTCCTATGACTTTTGTTGTTGTTATTGTTGTGTCACTACAAAAAGTTCATTGAAAAATAGAATTATGGGTTATCCTAAATGTGTGCCTGGGGAACATGGGTCTGTTTGCCTCCAGAATAAATTCTCTTACCTATTTTAAGGTGAGAATTGCTTTTGTATGAACAGAGAAGCCAGCATCCTTCGCCTCCAATGTACTTTATTAATAAATCTCTACTTCGTATTGGCTAAGCATGAAATAATTTCCTTCGTAGAAGCCATGAGCTGAGTTTTTGTTTGTTGTTGTTATTGTTTTGGGTTTTTTTTGTTTTTGTTTTTGTTTTTGTTTTTGTTTTTTTCTGCAAGTCTCTTAAAAGAACTCCCCAGGCACTGAAAGACTCCCAGTAGAAGGATTTCGAACTGTTTCCCCATCTGGCTCAACACACAAACACTTCAGACTTAAACTTTACATCTGAGGCCTGCGCTGCATGCTGGGAGTAGACCAAGGGCGTCTCTCGCCCATTGTACTCGCTGGAGTGATGCGACACCCAACTCCAGCCGCCTAGACCTAGGCTCTCCCAAGGCTGTCACTCCAGGACAAAAGCGCTTGACCCACAGTGTCACCCACGCGGGCAGCTCTCCCATCCCTGACCTTTCGACCCCCGCGTAGACGCGCTGACGTCTCCCATCCCTGACCTTTCGACCCCCGCGTAGACGCGCTGACGTCATAAGCGGCGCGACCTGCAGGCAGCGCGTTTGCTTTGCGTCAGGCTTGGGTCTCGGCGTGGGCTCGGGCCGGAGCGGCGCCCTGGCTCTGTGGTGTCCGTGGCCGCTGTCGCCGAGGCATGTGGGCGTTCGCGGGGCGGGCTCTCGCGCCTTGGGCCGTCCGGGCCCGGCACGCGGCTGCCTCGGAGCTCAGGGCCGCCTCCAGGCTCTTCAGCGCGGCCGAGCTCAAGGTGACCGATCGGCTCACCCCGGGAAGGTGCAGGGCTCCCGCACGGGCAGGGTGGGCGAGCATCCTCGGCTGCTCGCCGGCGCGGCGTGGGCTGCGCATCACCCGCATCAGCAGCATCCCCGCTAGCGCCTCGGCTTAGGGCTGGTGTCGGTCACGAGCGGGTGCTAGTTCTAAAGACCCCCGAGAAGCTGCTCCTTGGTAGCATCGATTTTCCTAAAGTTTTAGTTAACGTTTCTTGGGTAACTTGCTTGACTTGCATCCCACTCTGCGGCTTCTTTGCTGCGTTGGGATAGTTATCAAATTTCAAAGATTGGAGGATGCAAAGGCGTGGAGCATTTTAGTCCCATGCAAGGAACTTGTGGTTAGAAAAATGGATTTGTATTCGTCACAGTTCAGGGTCATTGAAAGTCGTGCGGGTTTGCATCACTTTGTCCTAAGTGCGTGGTGGGGGACTATAATGCAGCTTTTACGTTTTGTTTGAATAATTCTTCTATACCCTTACCTGCCTTACACTGAGTGAGAAATAGGAAGCTAAAACAAATGTTACAGTCATGACAGTTTCATCAACTGAAATATCAGCTCGGTGGAATATGGCAAGGGAGCACACACACACACACACACACACACACACACACACACCTGACTGTTTTGCTTGGACACCAGTTTCCAGGAGTTTGTGGTGTGTCTAAGAGATTTTGCATAAGGCATTCTTGGACGCCTGAGTCTTTATGTATGACTTTCACTCACCATGAAAGTAAATTTGCAATTAGCTCAATATGTGAGGAAGTATTACTTAAGGAGTTTATATTTAGCTTTGTTTATGGAACTGATATATTTGTTACATATTTTGTAATTTATTCTTTGTAGTTAGGCTTAGGCATACATTTTTATTAGGGAGCTTACAAAACTGAAATAAGTGAAGTTGCCCTGATTGAAAGATTTTTCTTTGAATTTGTACTTTGTTTTATAGAAAATTTATACCCTTAACTGTGATATTCCCTTCCCTTCTTAGGAGAAACCTGACATGTCTAGATTTCCTGTTGAAGACATTAGAAATTTCAGTATCATTGCACATGTGGATCATGGCAAAAGCACATTAGCTGACAGGCTCCTGGAACTAACAGGTATTTTTATCTTACATGCTTGTGATTACCTAGCATTATTGCTTATTTAGCTTTAACCACGATATCTTACCTTTAGGCATTTCGTCTTTAATGTTTTCTGTTAATTGAGTGTTTAATTTTTGTTTGTTTGTTTTAAAGTCCAGAGAAATTAGTAAATGCTTCTCTTTCTAGGAACAATTGATAAGACAAAGAAAAACAAGCAGGTTCTTGATAAATTACAAGTGGAACGAGAAAGAGGAATCACTGTGAAGGCACAGACGGCCTCTCTGTTTTACAGCTTTGGAGGAAAACAGTATCTTTTAAATCTCATCGACACACCAGTAAGTTTCATATTGTCTCTGCAAAGATTGCTAGTTAATCTTGTTAGTATTGCAATCGAAATTCTTTCATTTAGGTCTAAATTTTGCACAGCTGTCTTTGATTTCTTTTTTTGTTTTGTTTTTATGCTATTTAACTTGTTTCTAATGTTTTCACAAAAACCACATTTTATTATTTCTTTGTCATACCAGTAGACTAGCTGGTCCTTTAAAATTCATAGCTAATACTTAAAGGTACCCATATTTGTATTTTAGGGACACGTTGATTTTAGTTATGAAGTGTCCAGGTCACTGTCTGCGTGCCAAGGTGTTTTACTGGTGGTCGATGCAAATGAGGTAAGAGTCTGCATTATATATGATATGACATGCCTACTTAGTGTTGTCTCATAAAGTTCTTAAAATGCAATTTGGAAAGACAGCTTTAACATTTGAGTAACAGATGTATTGTCTTACTTACACTAAATCAAATGCTGTAATATTGTTAAATCAAGGTGCTGACTTACTCTGCTTCGTTAGACTATTTCTTTACTAGTGGTAATGTTGGCTTTGAACCCTAAAACATAAATGGTACAGAAACATAGGAAGCAGTATGATTCAGATTCCTATAACTACACAGAAATCCATGAAATACCTGTGTATTAGTTAGGGTTCTCTAGAGTCACAGAACTTGCAGATAGTCTCTATATAGTAAAGGAATTTATTGATGACTTACAGTCTGCAGTCCAAATCCCAACAATGGTTCAGTAGTAGCTGTGGATGGAAGTCCAAGGATCTAGCAGTTGCTGAGTCCCACACCGCAAGAAGGACTTAAGAGCGAGAGCCAGACTCCCTTCTTCCAATGTCCTTATATGGTCCCCAGCAGAAGGTGTAGCCCAGATTAAAGGTGTGTGCCACCAGACCTTTAATCCCAGATGACCTTGGACTCGGAGATCTCCCTGTCTTAATCTTCTGGATTCAATCACCACTGTGTCTCAAGATCTCCATACCAAGATCCAGATCAGAAACTTCTATCTCCCAGTCTCCAGATTATGTCCACTGGTGAGCCTTCCATTTCTGGATTGTAGTTCATTTCAAATATAGTCAAGTTGACAACCAGGAATAGCCACTACAACCTGTAAAGGCGAGTTTATTTGGCTCACAGTTTTGAAGGTTGTAGTCCATGACTCATTGGCCTCATTACGTTTGCCCTGTAGCAAGGCAGCACAACATAGTCGAAAAGCTTAAAGATGGGGCTGGGGAGCAAAACTACTCACTGCTCAGAAAGCACAGTGAGTAAGGCCTAGGTCTCACAGTACCTGCAAGGCATGGCTCTGGCAGGTAGATGGCATGTTGTGTCATTTTATTAACATGATCTAGAATCTCAGTACGTTATTGAATTGGAAATCTTGTGGTACATTTAGTGTCAAACCAGTCACCTTGGTCTTTCTTGTCTTGGTGTTTCCAGGGTATTCAAGCTCAAACTGTAGCAAACTTCTTTCTTGCTTTTGAAGCACAGCTATCAGTAATTCCAGTTATCAACAAGGTAATCGAAATGAGACGCCAAGGCTATAACTTATTTTACCTTCTGTGTAGTGTTTAGTTGGAAAATATAGTCTTTTTTCTTTATTTCTTTTTTCTTTTCTTTTTTAACATGAGGGACCCATAGTTACTGTTCATTCAGATTATCAGTGGGATTTATCTCTGAATTTCATGTGGTAGAATTGCAGGTCAAATATTCCTTGTATAGAGTTGAAAAAGTTTGGCTGAACTTGATGGGCCGAGGGAAAAGGCCATTTCTGTAAGAAAGGGGTGCAAGGCAGACAAGGAGGTGAGGTACCAGTCACACGACTCTGGAGAAGAGGGGCTGAGAGCTAAGACTCAGTGCAGCCCACGAAACAAGTCAAAGTAACGTTTAACACACCTAAGTCTGTCCAGCAGTGTAAAGTGAAGATCTTAGTTTAAAAATTCAAACTACAGTAAGTTGCATTTCTTGATATCACTGCCACGTACGTGTAAAATAAGGCTAAATAGTTTGATATCTGACCTTAATTTTAAAAGTCTGATCTCATGGTCTTAATTGGTATGCTCTGTTTTGTGTACATATTTTTTAGTCTGTTTTGTTGCTTGCTTTTTTTTTTTTTTGTACTCATGCTTGTTAAAATCATGTTGATATATAGATTATTTTAAATATTTTTGAAAAAGTCATGAAGGGTCAGTTAGGTTAAATCACAGAAGACTAGTATTGATCTCCAGAGATTTTTACAATGGGCTAATTTTATTTTTGCTCTGCTCACTAAGTAATTTTGTTTATAGATAGATCTGAAGAATGCTGATCCTGAAAGGGTGGGAAAGCAGATTGAAAAGGTGTTTGATATCCCTAGTGAGGAATGTATTAAGGTAAATTCTTTTTCTTAAAGTATTGTCTCAGTTGTTCTATTGCTCTGATGAAACACCATGGTCAGAGCAACGTGGGGAGGAATTGGTTTATTTGGCTTATACTTCCATTAAGCCATCACTGAAGGAAGTCAGGGCAGGAACCTGGGGGCAGGAGCTGGTGCAGAGGCCATGGAGGAGCTGCATACTGGGTTGCCCCTAATGGCTCGCTCAGCCTGGTTTCTTATAGAGTCCGGGACCACCAGCCCAGGCCTGGCACCACCTACCATGGGCAGGGTCCTCCCCCATCAAACGCTAATTAAGAAAATGCTATATACTCATGTTTACAGCCTGATCTTTTGGGGGCATTTTCTCAGCTGAGGTTATCATCTCAAATGACTATTCTGTGTCAAGTTGACATAAAACTAGCCAGCACAACTATTGATTATTCTTTGGAAAATCTCAGGAGATTGACCTAACTGACATTTCATGGTGTTTGTTCCCTTGCACTCTTAACACTCTTTTTTTAGTTTTAGAGTGCTTATTATTATTTCATTAGATTCAGGTGAGAAAACTCTCCTTATATTGTGAGAATATACAGAATTATTGCTATATTACTTTTAAATGAACTAAGGCTTAAATATTTAATCACTTGCCTAAGATCACAGATTTTACCTGTGTCAGGACTAAAATAAAGCCTTTGAAACTCATTTTAACATTAATTCTTTTTTTAAGGATCTATTTACTTAATTTTACCTATGTGTACATGGGTGTGCCAACACCAAAACTGTGCAGATACAGCTGCCCAAGAAAGACAGATGTGGGGGTTGAGTCCCATCTAACTGGAGGTTCAGGAGGTTTGAGATTCCTGCTGTGGGTGCTGGACCAGAACCCTGGTGTGCTCTAAGAGGAAGCAAGTGCTCTCAACCTCTGACCCATCTCTCCAGCCCTTAGCATCACTTTCACAAGTTATTTTGTCTATGTAGAATTTTTATCTTTGAAGAGACAATATTTTGGGGCTTGATAGGTATTTGGCTAGAGTGATGCATTCTACTAAAAGGTATTTACTCATTAAAAATGTTGTTTTAATTCTTATTCCATTGCTTTTTGAACGCACTGCACTAAGAATACTTTATGTACTTTAATGCTGGAACTATATTGCCATGAACACCTAACGGTGGAAAGAGATCCGTAATCTTTTTCTGTGTTCATGCAAATGAATAAGAGAATTCTTCCTCCTGATTGTAAATGAGGAGGCCCCAGGAAGGACGAGTGTAGCCTTAACTCTCAATGCTTTGGTTTCTACACACTTTCAGATTTCTGCGAAACTTGGAACAAACGTTGACAGTGTGCTTCAGGCAGTCATTGAGCGAATACCTCCGTAAGCATTTGCTATTACACTGTTCACTCATGTTTAATAGTAGAGTTTAATAATTCATAGACATTTATAATGTACTAGTTTAGATTAATGGACCATCAACTTGATCTGTCAATTTAAACTAGTGAATATGGCTAGCAGTCTTGCAGTAGGTTGGGATAAAGTTTTTCATTTAATAATGTAAAGAAGTCAAGTTGAATATAAGAAGATTGGAACGGGCAAGGGTGGCGGCGCTGTCCAGTAGCCATGGTATGGGGCTGAAGTCCACTGGCACTTGTTTGCTTCATAATGAGTATACATCTATTAATTTCAAAATGTAAACCTGATGGCTGAATTTAACATAGTTTATAGAAGTGTTTGCTTTGGCTTTTGAGTAATTTCTTTTATAAAATTAAACATACTTCTTAGATTGAAAATAGGCATTTTCTTATATATACTTAATTTTATCTTTTATAATAGTCCAAAAGTCCATCGTGAAAACCCACTGAAAGCTTTGGTATTTGATTCCACCTTTGACCAGTACAGAGGTGTGATAGCCAATATAGCACTGTTTGATGGAGTGGTTTCCAAGGGAGATAAAATTGTATCTGCACATACTAAAAAAGCATATGAAGTCAATGAAGTAGGCATTTTGAATCCTAATGAACAGCCAACTCATAAATTGTAAGTAATTTGTTTAATATATGTAATAGCTTTACATGTTTCTCTCAGTGTGTTCAGAATGATCATAATAAGAAAACTGATGATCTATGCAAATATACATCCAGATACTTAAAAGGATATTGTGTGTGAATGGTAGGTAGTTTTATGAATATAAAAATCATTAAGTTTTATTAATTAGTAGAAATAACTTAATGACCTAGTATACACTTGGACCTGTTACATGTATTTGACAGAACAATTAAATGCTAGTTAGGGCTCCTCAACTATTATCCAGTGAACTTTTTTTCCTTTTACATTTAATTTCATCACATCTAAATTCTACAATATAAGGTGCTATAAGCTGTAATAAAATATATATATACCATTCTTTTCTTCCCTGTGGAATTTAGGGTTAAACCTAGATAATTAAAATGTATTTAATCTAGGCACTGACCGTGCTTCCCAGGCTGTCTCTGGAGGTGAAGGCGTCAGGTCTTGAGTACAGGGATCACATTGCGATTGCATGCTGTTTACATGTGTGTAGAATCACCACATGTTTTAGTGGAGTCTTTCTAATACATTAACTCCATGTATTGTAATATATGCATTGTGTAATATTTATGTTTCTGTAATCTGTATATGTTACATATACACGCACATATGTCATAGTACAGGTATCGAACATTAATTACTGCATCTTCATTGAAGGCTCCTCTCACAACCTACATGCAAATGAGTTTGTTACTATGTAGGTCTCTCTCTTTTTTTTTAATTAAGCAAAAACTGAATTCTTGGAATCTTCCCTTTTCATGTGAAAGTCATATGCATATTAGACTTGTTAAATATTTCTGTTTTTCTGTTTGGTTAAACACTTATCTTTTCACCTTCTTAATGAGCCTATATCACATAATAATAGACATGACAGTCTCCTGAATTTTTTTCCAGTGGTACCAGTTTTTCAGGAGCTGGTTTGCAGAAGGTGGGCACAATTACAGGCAGGTTTAGGTCTGTGTAGAGATTGTGGGCAGTGGATGAGATGTGCTGCTGCTTTCCTGCTGAGCTTAGAGGTTGAGGATTGCTATGTGGCCCTTACTTGTTTGAAAAGTTACGAGTTGCCTAGGGAGATAGAACTGTGAGTGTGCACTTAACAACAGAAAAGCAGTAAATATTTGCATATACTAATTTTATTTAGATATGCAGGACAGGTGGGCTTTCTGATTGCTGGGATGAAAGATGTCACTGAAGCACAAATAGGAGACACATTATATTTACATAATCATCCAGTGGAGCCCTTGCCTGGGTTTAAATCAGCGAAACCAATGGTATTTGCAGGTGAGGAGCTCACAAATTGAAGGCAAGGGGCCAAAATATTTTTTAATTAAAAATCTGTTTCTGTGTTGAATACTAATATAGTAAAAGATAATATACATTCTTATAGATATGTTTGTGACATATATATGTGTGTATATATATATGTGAATATATTTTATATATATACATATATATGACATTTTATTGCTCATATGGTATGTGGTATTTCTGTATATCATGGTAACATTTTATATGAGAGACCGTTTAGGATTCCTTAAGAATGAAGTGATTATATAAGAGATCTTAGTAGCATGAATGTTCTTATTTTTCTGAGAAGTTAATTGAACATATTTGAATTTGTTTTCTCTAGTTAGGATGTTTAGATGACAGTTCTCAGTAGAATTAATGAATTCCCTCCTTTTGGTCATTTTCTTTAGTTACGTTATGTTCCTTTGGATGAAGTAGACTGCCATGCAGCCTTTACCATGTGTAACACGAGATCCTGTATTGCTTTGAGTATTGTACATATTTATATAGTGAGGACTGATTGAGAGTCCTCTGCTTATTGTATCCCACCTAGGTTAGCTAGCCTCGCTTTCTCCTCAGTCTCCTCTCAGCAGAGCTCACAAACTTTATGACTGCTGTGCTTCACAGACTCAATCATTTGGATCTCAGGGGGTTTGTAAAGTGTCAGCTTCATAAGCAAGAGATAAAGACAATCGGCGTAATCAGTAGTAGCTCCCATAGGGTTTTTTTTTTTTTTTTTTAGATTTATTTATTGTTATGTGTGAGTATACTATAGCTATCTTAAGACACACCAGAGGAGGGCATCTGGTCTCATTACGGATGGTTGTGAGCCACCACGTGGTTGCTGGGATTTGAACTCAGGACCTTTGGAAGAGCAGTTAGTGCTCTTGCCTGCTGAGCCATCTCTCTAGCCCCCACTCCCATAGTTTTAAGCAGTAAGTTTCTGAAAGCCAGATTGACATTTACTTCAGTAATTGGTCTAGAAACAAAGTTCAGTGTCATTTTCATTTCTTGTGCTATTTCCCGCTGGCTAACATTTTTACTTACAGTAGTGGATTATTTTGTACTTTTGTATTTTAAAATAAATGTATTTTGCCTAATTATTAGTAAACTTATTTCCCTTGGTTGTTTATTTTTTTTTCTTCTTTTTGTATTTGTCTGAAAGCATAAAATCACTGTTTATAGTGTGACCACAATTGTATATCATTAATGCTAATGGAATCTAAGATAACCTTGCAACCAATTACAGAAAAATAATATGAATGCCAGCTGGTTAATTTTGAACTTGACCGTACTTTCTGTTATGTTTGTATCCCCAGGAGTGTACCCTGTAGACCAATCTGAGTACAATAACCTGAAGAGTGCTATAGAAAAACTGACCTTAAATGACTCGAGTGTGACAGTGCATCGGGATAGTAGTCTGGCCCTGGGTGCTGGCTGGAGGTAGGGGACACTCATATCTTAGAGTCACATTTTATAGGAAAATACCTTCTAATTGGATGTGTTGCTCATGAACATTTCTGAAGATCAGACTAAGCTTTTTTAATATTTTGGGGGGTAGGGGTGGGAGGTTTGATGCAGGGTCTCACTATAGAGCCCTGGCTGTCCTGGAACTAGCTGTGTAGACCAGGCTGGCATCAAACCTGTCTCTACAAATATCCTTTTGTACACATGCATGTATGGGTGTGTACACCATGTGTGCATTATCACAGGCCTGAGAACAACTTGTGTCTCCATTTCAGTTTTTGCTCGGCGTCTCTCACTGACTCTGGAGATTATCCGGGCACCTTGCTGTCTCCTCCCGCACTGAGATCACAGTTGCATTCTGCAGCTCCTGGCTTTTTCATTTAGGTCTTGGAGACCCAGAGTTGGGGTCCTTATGCTTATATAGTGAGCACAAGACCCACTCAGCCATTTTCACAGGCCCTAAAGATCCCTTTCTATGAGAAAAATAAATAGATCTCTTAATGTCTGCTTATGTCTCAGGTGCATTCATGTTTTGTGGGTAATTTAAAATAAATTCACAGGAGATTTGGGTATTATTTTATAAAGTTGCACAAGAAATGTAAATTGATGGAATGATTCTTGATTTCCCCCTTTCCTACAGAGTAGCAGGGTGTTCACAACAGCCAACAGCCCAATCGAACATAGACATTTAGAGGGGTTTGGTGTTTTTTTGCCTCCTTGTCTCCAGGTTAGGATTTCTTGGACTTTTACATATGGAGGTTTTCAACCAGCGACTAGAGCAAGAATATAATGCTTCTGTCATTTTGACAACCCCAACTGTTCCATACAAAGCTGTTCTTTCTTCTGCAAAATTAATAAAGGTACTGTGCTATTACTTCTATTTTGTATCAGCCTGAACGGGAAAATTTAATAAAGATGTGTACATGTATATACTAAGTAAGAGAAATGTTTTATTTGTTTGTAAGTAAGTCACTATTAAGAATGATTTATTTTTGAGTAAAAGTTAATAAAAGTTTTTATTACCTTCTTAAATCTAATTCATGTTTTATGTTTCTTAGCTCAATCTCTTAATTATCAAAATTACTGGTAGTGATAGTAAAAAGAATTAGTAATGAGAAGGCCATTATAATTTAGCACAGGATTTCAAAGATAGTGTTTGTCATGAATAATTGAAGTTATAAAAATAAAACATTCATTCTTATAGGAAATTTTTAAATTAGTGATAGCAGTACTATATTTCATTTAAGTGGCAATTTAGAATTTATTCATTTAAAACACTGCTTACCTTGCCGTAAAATGTAGTATTTGTCATACTTTTTTAGATGGTTCATGGTATGTTTTATAAATTTTAGTAACTAAAATACTGTAATACATTTAGTATTCTCATTACTAACAAAATTAAAAGATAGTAATAAGAAGACTTTTGTTTCTTAAAAGAAAAGTTGTACTGGGTGACAAGTCTAATCTTCAGGTGTCCTTGCTGTTACTGCTGCTACTTTGTTATCTGCAATAAATTCAGAGTGTTCTAAATGTACTGTATGTGAAAAGCAAGCCTTTACGAAACAGAATTCTGTTAGTGTTTGTTCTTAAATACTGTTCCCTTTCCTCGTTTTTAGGAATATAAAGAAAAGGAAATCACAATCATCAACCCTGCACAATTCCCTGATAAGTCCAAAGTAACAGAATATTTGGAACCCGTTGTTTTGGGCACTGTTATTACACCGACTGAGTACACTGGAAAAATCATGGCGCTTTGTCAGGTAGGACACAAAGTGGGACGCAGTCCTGGAGCAAGGCTTGTCAGCTTCCATTTCATAGCAGTCCTTCTGCTGGGAAGTTTCCTTTCATTGGCTTTAAGTTGGATTGTCACTATTAGCTGAATAGTTAGTCAAAGGAATGAAAAAAAGTTACATACTTATTTCAAAGGATCTTTTATTATGATTTAGTCTGTGTACTTGAAAGTGAATATAATGTGATTTTAAAAATAGAGATTACAAGCTTTAGTTTAAAATGAATATAAGTAAAATACAAAATAGTGTTATTTCTTCCCATATAAACTCTTCTTATAAATCTTTGGTAGACCATTAAATAATACTCTTCCAGTGTGTTTATTTTTATTTTTGTAATTATACTTTGGAAATTAACACCTTTAATTTATTCACATCAATATTGCATGAATATCATCAAAGTTATCTTTCTTTAGGCACGAAGAGCAATTCAGAAAAATATGACTTTTATTGATGAAAATAGAGTTATGCTTAAATATCTCTTCCCTTTGAATGAAATTGTGGTAGATTTTTATGACTCTCTGAAGTCTCTGTCTTCTGGATATGCAAGGTGAGGAAACACGGGGATCACAGCACCTCAGAGGTTTGAGAACGCTGATTGTAATGACGGACTCTTCTGCTCTTCTACTAATTTCAGCTCTGAAGATAGTTCAGGATCATAAGGTTAGGAAGGTGGAGCATCACAGATATTAATAGAATGTGACATTTCCTTCGAGGAGAAAAAGGGCTTAGGGTTTTTCAGACTCCTCTCTGAAAGGGAAGCGCCCTTATCAGTAAGAGGTTATCCCCGTGTGGCTTCAGAGTTGGAGATACCTGTTACTGAATAACATTTAAATATATACATTAATTGATCCATGGGGCATGTACTTATATTTGAAAAATTGATATAAATACTGAGTATGAAGAATGCTAAATATGTACTGCACTTAACAATGTTGTAGTCAAGAACAGGTCCTCCCAGAAATATGTGCTCTTAATAAAAATCTGTGTATCTTAAGGGAGTCCATGAAACCTAGCCAAATAAAAATATGAGTTGAATGTTAATGGTAAGAAGCCTGTTTTACTGCCTTTGGCTAAATTGCTTTATGAGTTAAACATTTGACTAGCACTGTTAACTTGGACCACCCTGTTGATAGCAGCTAACATGAGTGCTTGTTTGTCTTTGATTAAGCTTTGCTGTAACTACTTGGAGTATACTAGATTCCCATGTGCTGCATGTCTTTTGGTCCTGATAAAAACTAATGTTCAAACTGCAGATGTGTGTAGGAAACCCAAGTGCCCTTTCTTCATGGCGTTATCAGTGCATTAGCTACATGTATTGTCACTGGCGATAGAAGTCTCACAGCGACCCATTAAAATAGAGCTAAGACCACCAGCGGCTGGCAGCATGACAAAGAGGCTCATTTGGTTTTGGTGACTGACTTTTCCTAATGCATCTCAACGGGTTTCTTTTCCTTCTCTCTGGATTTATAGTCCCTGTACTTAGGGCCTTAGCATTTGGTTCTTTATTATGGGCATATACATCCATTAAATGAAACTTTATGTGTGGTAATAATTCTATCAAGTTTCTTCATGGGAGAGCAGGGAACGATGGTTGTAAGGAAAAAGGAGTTTGCTGAGCATCATCTGACAGTATCACGTTGTCCATGTTCTCTTGTCCTTGGTAGTTTTGATTATGAAGATGCCGGTTACCAGACTGCAGAACTAGTTAAAATGGATATTCTGCTGAATGGAAATATGGTGGAAGAGCTAGTAACTGTGGTCCATAGGTAAGCAGATGACCAGCTGTGAACACAGGCGCTTGGTGCTTTTCTGTAGAGGTAGTCCTTCACTTAGTGCAGCAGATAGACTTTGTAAAACTTGGAAAGATAATTAAAGTGGACTTTAGTCTGCTCATTTTCCTTCTGCTTTTACATCAGAAGAATATGACTTTTATTGATGAAAATAGAGTTATGCTTAAATATCTCTTCCTTTTGGATGAAATTTTGGTAGATTTTTTTATGACTCTTTGAATCAGTCTCTGCCTTCTGGATATGCAAGGTGAGGAAATTATGATCATCACAAACATCTCTATTACTAAATATAAAATAGAGAATTATAGCCAAAGGAGTAGTATCAAGGAAATAATTTTCCTTTACTGTGTTGTTTTTTTAATTTTATGATCTAGGTTTATACTGATAATGAAAAAGTCAAGTATATGTGTTCACAAACTGGCAGACTGATATTATACTGTAGCTATGTATTGTAGGTCATAATATAGATTAATACATAGTTACAAAAATGCCAATTAAATACAAAGTGTTGAGTTTTATTTGAACCTCTTAAAATTCACCTTACTGTTAATTACTACAATGGACAATGAAGATAATCTAAATATTTATATTTAGGATAGCTCTGTTTTTTCTGTCTCAGAGAGAAAGCCTACACTGTTGGCAAAAGCATATGTGAACACCTGAAGGATTCTCTTCCCAGACAGCTGTATGAGATAGCAATTCAAGCTGCTGTTGGAAGCAAAGTTATTGCAAGAGAAACGTGAGTTAAAATTCATTTTCTGTTTGAGGCTGGCTTTAGAAACAATATACCCAGATAAACAAAACTAAACTTTTAATTAATCATGGCATATGCTTTTATTCATGTAAATCATGAGATGATAAATGTCTTTTTACTTTGGATTACTTATATTAAGTGATGATACTTACAGTTGTATACCTTATGAAAGTTTAAAAAATTTCTGCTCATTTCCAATTAATTTCTAGGTTAAGGAATTTCTGTAAGATTCCATTCAGTGGATTATAGTATCTTCATATAGATTGTGATGAGAACAGAACCTAAAAGTAATAATATATTGTTTTTGCTAAAGCACTACATCAGAAAAGGTTATAAATATATTGTTAGGTTTTGTTTCCTAGGTTAGATCCCTCTTGTAGTTTATAGTGGGTATAGAAAATAGGGAAATTTTTGAAGCTACCATTGTTGAAAATCAGGCTCCTGTAGCAGCAAGTATAGTCTCTAGTAGCACTTCCCCTGCCCAGCCATTAGGAGTTAAGACCCTGGATATTCTATGTCCTCAGTTATGACAAATAGGGAATTGTTATTTAGTTATAGCTTAACCTAAGCCTAATGCATCAGTACTAGTTAAATATATTATATTAGGCTTAGGTTATATATATATATATATATATATATATATATATATATATATAAATAAATATAAAATAAATATGTATAGTAAATAGTATATTAAATGCATGCCTATTATGGAAATAATTTCATTTTGAACAGTATTTTGTTTCAGTTACCCAGTGTCCAAGAAAATACAAATTAAGAAGACCTCAAAAGAACACCCTAGAAAGTAGAGCAGTTATTTATTAGCACATGGTCATCTTTACATAAATTATATTAGAAGTAGATTAAGAAAAACAAATAGATATTTTTTTAAAAAAATTATTAAAAGAATCCCTTAAAAAGAGATACCTTTCAAAGTTAATGATCTGGAAATGCCAAAATAATATAATAGTATAATTGATGGCTATATACATATACATTTTTCTTGAGAATGGTTTTATAAAATCCTAAATTCAGTAGTTAATTCTTTAGTAGTCACTATCTGTGGTCAGGTCAGAGTATGATGCCTTAACTTTTTAAAATAGTTTATTCAAAGTATTTCTAAGTTGAACTGGGAACAATGTAATATTTTTTTTTAATTAAACTCATGAATGATCATATTTCTCCTTATGCATTCCTCAAGCAGTGACCTTTCTTACTAAAGGATATGGGGACATTAAGATTAATTTCTTGTGTGTCATACAACTAAGTATATGGAAATAAATAACACAAACATTTGAACTAGTTACATAAGGCAATTTGATCTAAATAACACTAAAATATTTTATCAAAAGTAAAGCTTTGTATAGAAATTATGCTTTTAAACTGTATTTCTTCTTTTACAGAGTGAAAGCCTACAGAAAAAATGTTTTGGCAAAATGTGTATGTATCTTTCTACTTTACTATATTAAATGGTTTTAAGAGCAAAGGTGTCATAAATTGGTTTCTATTTGTTTTTATTTACCATGCATTTCATTTCCATTTCATTTTAAATGGGCAAATTTCTGTTTAACCATATTAGTCTTTATTTTAACTACAATGTATGTAACATGCTTTTCATTTTCTCTCTTCTGATAAAATACCATCTAAAAGAGATTTTTATGTTGAACTTCCATAATTTTATACATAATAAAACAGTATATGTATAGTGACTGTTTCTTACAGTTGGAAGAGAATGGGAATTGAAATCTACCTTGCTACATTGATTTTTGGAAAGCCCATTTGTGTGTGTGTGTGTGTGTGTGTGTGTGTGTGTGTGTGTGTGTGTGAAAACAAACTCTTTTTTCCTAAGCATCTGGTAGTGTTTCTGGTCAGGTCTGCATCTGAAAGTCTGTATTAGGCTGTCACTATACAATACGTTTATCCTAAATGAAGAAAACTGATTGTTGAGGAGGGATCACGTGAGGGCCTGCAGGTCATAATGATATGTTTATGGTTGTGGTGTTTTCTTGGTATAATTATGTAATCATTTCCTCTGAACCAATTTGGATTTCTTATTTTTCAGTATGGTGGTGATATTACCCGGAAAATGAAACTTCTGAAGAGACAGTCCGAAGGGAAAAAGAAGCTGAGGAAGATTGGCAACATTGAGATTCCAAAAGACGCTTTCATAAAAGTCTTGAAAACCCAGCCTGATAAATGACTCCAGGGCAGCAGGGTTCTCTGTCCCTTCTGACTTAGTGACAACAGAATGAACACTGAAATGCTCACTGCTTTCAGGGTTTTCAGCGATGACCTGTTTCAGTGGGTCTCAGCCTTCCCGGTGATGCCACCCACTAGCTAATACAGTCCCTCATGTTGTGGTGACCCCAGCCATAACATTATTTTTGTTGCTACTTCATAACCTTAATTTTGATACTTTTATGGACCATAATGTAAATATACTAATGTAAAATGAGTATGTCTGATATGCAACCTCGGTGAAAGGGTTGTTTGACCCTAGTTGAGCAGTGCTGACTTACTGATAGAGAAGAGATTAAATGTGTGCTACATTGCTAATTCTCTCTTTTATGTTCTACCACTCACTAGTAATCGCCACAAAATTCCTTACCTATCTTTAAAACTGAGATTATGTTACTACACATCCTCACAGGTAACTTTGGAAATTAAAGAAGGTTAATACATTTTAAATATTCATGAGGGGCAAGTAGGGTATGTTATACATTTAATCACAGTGAATTTTAAACTTTTTTCTAACACTTTTGTTTTGTTTTTTAGTTTGTTTGTTTGTTTTTAGTGTCTTGAGACAGGGTCCTGCCATGTAGCGTGGCTAGCCTGGTCTTAAATAGGGGTTTACTGCTGTTTCTAGACACCAATGACAACAGCAACTCTTAAAAAGAAAAACATTTCTTTGGGGCTGGTTTATCATTTTAAAGGTTTAGTCCATTGTTGTCAGAGTGAGACACATGGCAGTGTGCAGGTAGACATGGTGCTGGGGAAGTAGCTGAGAGTTGTACATTTTAATGTAGAGGCAGCAGCAGGAGACTGTCACACCAAGCCTAGCTTGAGCATATGAGACCTCAAAGCTTGCTTCTACAGGGACACAGTGCCACTCCCTCTAATAGTACCATTCCCTGTGGGCCAAGCATGCACACGAGTCTATGGGGGCCATTTCTGTTCAGACCACTACATACCTCAAACTTGTGATCCTCTTTCCACCTCAGCCTTCCCATTGTTGGGATTTTACAGCCATTTGCTACAGTCTTCAACTTTGTACAGGGCTTTCTTACAGATGCTAAAAGGAGCCCTAATTACATCTAGTAACAACTTTCTGAAATCACCTTTATTATGGTTTTTAGCTCAAACGCTTTATCTGATATATATGACTTGCTTTTTAAGAAATAGACTCAAAAGAATGTATTACTAGAATTTGTTCTGTTTTTTATGCCTATACATTTAATCAAGCATTTCTGTATCGTTTTTGATATTCTGAGTACATCCCTGCAAAATGACATACATTTGACATTAGCAGCAGCTGATAATAAATTAGCTATTAGCTAAACATACCTATATGACACAGCTAATAAGTGGCTTAGTTTCATGTTCATTCATAACAAACTGAAAAATATATTACGACAAGAGTCTTGATATTGGATTGTATTTTCTGCAGTCTGTCTTGAGAATGGCACACATCTGGTAGCAAAAAAGGTTGCAGATGAGTCTTAGCATTTTGATGGATGGGATTTTAAAGTGAGGGTTTATAAGTTAGGTAGCCTTAGTTTATCCTATTACAGAAACCATCTCTCTTTTCCCAGCTTGATTTGCTAGGTATAAAATAAGTTCCTACTGCAGTATCTTTTTTAAATGGCAATATATTTGAAACTAAGACAATGCAGTTGTTAAAATGTTCTGTTCTTACATTATTGCTAAGGGAAAGTAAAAAACTGGTGCAATCTCTACAATGTAGTGCTTGAGCTTCTTTAGATGTGGGTTATTCTTTAACCCATAATTCTTTAGGAATTAACATTGTACTAACAGGAGAAAACATTTGCTAGGCTGAATTCTAAGTTATATAACTTGAGCTTGTTCCTTTGGGTTCTAGAATCAATTTGTATAGTTGTATGACAAAAAACATAATTGCCACTTAATACATTTGGTATGGGTTGCCAGTGTGCTGAGTTAAATACACTTTTTTCAGTCTCTGTAACAGCAGAGGGTAAGATGCTGCCTCGTATATCCCCTGGTGACAGATAGAAGCTAAATAATGTTGGTTTTGCTTCAAAGACAAAGATTATTGCTACATCTGAGATATCTTTAATGGTTTCTAAGCTTTTTAATAGTATATCACAGTAAGTTAGGATGCTACAGTGATTAGGGAAGTGCTGAGGAGAGACGCTGTGAGACTGCATTAGTGCTAGAATGAAAAAGATCTTTTTTCAGCCCTTTGGAGCAGAGGGAATGAATGGCACATCAGAAGATACTGTAGACTTCACTGTGATGCTAAACAGCCAAAGGTGGGGTAATCTTGAGTAAACATGTTAGTGTCAAAATCATTACTGCAGGATGGATGCTGCTGATTGCCTTGTTAACTAAAATACGTTAAGAGCATAAGGACCCCTTGAGCAAATTGTTTCTGCCAGGTATTTGTCTTAGCAGAATGTAATGATGTAGTGTGACTATATGTCTATTATAGGGTGAAAGAGAGAAAGAACACCAGTAAGGCTAACTTCTACTTTGTGGGGTACCCGTCTGAATGAATGATGTACCAGTTTTAATACTAAGTAGGGAGGCAGAATAACCTAAGAGAGATTTAGAACTCAACTTAATTTTAGAATAGTCCATGGTATTCCTATGTGGTGTTCTTCAGCAGGCTATTGGAAATGTGAATTTGAAGGTCAGAAGACAGATCATAGTGCTATGAATCCAAAGAGGTTCCAGAATATATAAGTGCTCTGGGATGTGAAACCCTATTGTACAGGGCTTCTCAGCTTTCAGTAATTTGTACAGCACCTTTATACTCACATGGTTGTTCAATATCTCCCAAATATATGTATGCATATGCATCTTAATATTTATGATATATATATATATATATATATATATATATATATATATATATATATTTGGCTGAGTTTCATGAATAACAAACAGCTGTTAAGACATCACTGGGAATTAAAGTGCCATCATTGATGACATTATTCTTTTGACTGTGTGTATGCAGTTTGTATTACTTGTGTGAAGTATTTGTATGCCTGGTGCCCTCAGGGACCCCAAGAGGGCATTGGAGGAACCATTGAAACTTAAACTACAGTGGGTTTGTGTGCCACCCTGCAAGTGCTGGGGACTGAACTTAGGTCCTTTGTGTGAACGGCATGTACCCTCTATTGCTAAGCCATCTCTCCAGCCTCCATTCTTTTCCTTCTTACGTATTGTCTTCAGTTTCTTAACTACATGATGCCAACAAATTAGAAGCAAGTGTAGTGTCATGGGTATCACTAACAGTCTCCCACATGAGTGTGATTTCACTTTTAGAAAGAAAATGAGATAATTATTTTATTGTAAACTTTATTTGTGTTAAAGATAGAAAACAATATTTTTATTTGTAACTTAATTATGCAAGTTATTGCAATTTAAATGTTTACAGTAATTATTTTAGTATATAATATCTCTTTAGACATATATAAGGATGATTTACAAAATTTAACAATAATCAGAAAATGTTTTTCAAAAGGATTTCCTTTAATTTGTAGCTAGGTAGAAAGCTCATAATTGCCAATATACTTAAAGGGCATTAACCCGGATATTAAATAAAAATAAACATATCTGTAAAAAAGTACTACATAAGAAGGCGCATAGAAGCATGCACTTACACATACTTTCCGAAAGGATGTAAACTACTTTAGGGCACTGTCATCTTCACATTTCCTTGATTAATGAACAGCAGGACGTGTGATGTCCAGGTGCTACTGCAGAAAGATGACTAAGGCAACTACAGGCAAAAAGCATGTGTATGATGCACAAAAAGTATCCATTCCAAAAGTGAAGGCTTGTAATGATAGCAGGATGACACTGGAAAGGCTTGGAGTGTCTTCCAACAAGTCAGAGATTATGTCACTGACAGGACCCGATAGTGCAGATCTCTTAAAATGCACACATTTCACTGCTATACTGTTTATAGGTAGCTATATAGTGTCTATACTTTATAACAGCCAAAGAATTTTGGGATCCAATTACTTCTAGAACCTAGTGTAAAACAGACACATTCTAAATATGGAATGTTTAACACACCCTGGTCTTTTTCTCTGTAAATGAGTCTTCCTATTTCTCCATTGTTATCATATTGCATATGCTGAAATTTTATCAGTATGGAAAAGTTCTTTTCTTCCAAGCACAACTCGGTCTCCTTCAGTTCCCTTCTTTCATACTGTATAGTGGGTCCACAAGTTTGTTGTGCACATGCATTAAACCTTAAAGGAAAAAAAAAAGCATAATTCTAGTTGTAATTTTGTTAACTTTGACCATTTACATAAGAACAGATTTATAAGACAGAATATTTCATTCTTATTTGATTATGTCTACCGAAACTAAGAACTACAATGTATCAGTGTAGACGTGGAATGAGCAGATACTCTGGGAGTCCCAATGTAGCCTCAGTGCTTGCCTTGTGGAGCACTGGAGTGGCAGGCTAGCAAAATTGAATATGGATGGTCAATACATTTGTCTACAAATGGAGGTTTTGATTTTATGGCAGTGGCTCTAGTTGGTGACAATAAGGGACTGTCATGATAAGATAGATGCCTTCCAAAATACTACCCTCTGCATCTTTTGGGTGGAATGCATGTGGTAACATGGTTGTTCACATGTGTATGAGTCCCAATGTTGAGGGTCCCCCTTTACCACTTCACCTCACTGTTAGAGGTTTCTCACTGGTTACAGAGAGATTAACTGGGAGTTAATGGGAGTTAACCTGGCTGGTTTCAGAGATCACTGTGTCTGACTCCCAGCCCTAGGTTAGATGGCATGCACCACCATGCTCTGCCTTTTAATGTAGATACTGGGTGATCTGTACTTGATTCCTCATGATTCTAAAGCAGGCTTTCAACTGAGCCATGTCCCCAGCCTCTTTACTGACTTTGGAATGTGTAGCTACAAACCAGATTGATTACAAGCTTACCCATAACGCACTGAGAATGTCTAGCAAAACAACACAGACACGTGTTTTAAATAATTTGGGATGGAAACTTAGATTTTAAATTTAAGTAGACTTTAATAACCATTTTATAATATGTATGCTTTAGAGTGGAAATTTTCTAATGGGTATGTATGCTTGTAAATCATATATTAAAGCCTCTTTTCGAGATACACGTCTTAAGTAATTGTATCTTTTACAAAGGAAAAAAGATCTTACAAGATTGGCTTTGACAGAATCAATGAGCTAAGTAAAATTTTATAGTTTGGAAAGCAAAGAAATCAGTTAAATTTTCCAGGCTGTTAAAAACTCATAAAAGCTATAGGGAAGGGATTTAGTTTCTTCAGAAAATTGGGTATTGGACTTGGTAGAAAGGTGTGAGAAATGTGTATTCCCTGTTAAGGCGTCAGAAAGCATCTAATTCCACATAAAGAAGGAGGTCATATCCAGGGGACTAGCAAAGAGCTCTGGGAAGTGCTCCCATAAGAGAAAAACCCCAGGGCATCTTCAAATCAGGGAAGGAAGAAGCATTTCATTGTGTGGAGCAATTGAAAATGAGCTGGCTGAGATCTCACAGCTCAGTCACAGCAGTACCTCAGCCATCACAAGGCCCAACAGACTGGGCATCAAAGGTAGAGGCACTCTCAAGCCATGGATTGCCATGGAGTTCTTGTATAATATCATCTAGACCAGTGGTTCTCAACCTTCCTAATGCTGCAACTCTTTAATATAGTTCTTCCTAGTGTGGTGACCTTCAAACATAAAATTACTGTCATTGCTACTTCGTAAATACTACAGGGAAAAGGAGAAGGAAAACCAGCACAGACATCTAAGGCAACCTAACTGACTGCTGCTTATTGCATACTGTTTTAGTGTGCCCACGGTAATAGTAACTTTAGCACACTGAAATGGATGTGTCTGACATCAGGAAGCTTAGATGGAATAGTGGGTGAGAGATGGACAGATGAGGCAGAACTCCCAAATGTTACCAAAAGAAAAGAAACAAAACAACCCAAAGACCCAGAAAGGATGTTACTAAGTTATTTAATCTTGTATATTCGATATGAAACTAAAATCCTACATGAGATTTCAAAGAAAAATGTCATGAAAACCCTGAAGTTTTATCTGAGACGCTGTAGTCCTTGAAAATTATTTTAACATAATGCCAGCTTTTCAGTTGGCCCCACTGAAAGATTAAAGTCCACATTTACTAAGTTTTATCATCCACTAGAAGTATCTCATATGCATATTCAAATTCAATGCTCACCTTTAAAGTATTTCACAGTTTTAACTCTTAATTCTAAAGTAGCATCTTCATCACATACAAAAATAGTGTGGGGATGCTGCTGGAAAGCTGAAACGGTCCACATGTGATTGACTCCTTCTTCGATGGCTTTGTACAGCGCGAAGGCCTTGTGTGCACCTGTTATGAGGATCATCACCTGAAGAATCGGGAGCACCACTTGTTAGCATGTAAGTGAGGAGCCGAGTTAATACATTGCTATTAATGTATAAAATACATGCCTGGGAAAGACCTTCCTGATTGAAAAAACGAGCTTCTGTTCTTCAAAGAATAATATATAATATGGGGGACACCCCGACTCTCTCTAGTCCAATATTTCCTACATTAGACAAGCAAGTGCCCTAAAGCAGCAGAGTCTAATATTTCCTACACTAGACAAGCAAGTGCCCTAAAGCAGCAGACATACAGAGACTTGAACAATATCTAGAGGAACCTGAACTTCATTTCACCTAATGGGTATGATTATCTTTAATGTTAGGAACACAGAATTTCAGACCTCCTGAAACACAAGGGATGCCTTTGAAGCACAGGAGTGAGATATTCTTGAAAATGACAGAAATTCCAAGTTCGTGATTTTAAATTCCTAAGCACTGGAAAAAATAATTCAAGGAGCATGCGAGTGCGTATCAGAAAGGACCTTACAATTTTTCAGCTAACTTCAATAACTGAAAAAATGCACCTATGTTTACATAGTGGTGTAGTTTTGTTTTTTTTTATATTCTTTTTAATCAGCAGTAAACAAAACATAATGGGCTTGCATTATGACATTTTCATAAATACACATACTTAATCTTTTTTTTTTTTTTGTCTTCTTTCTGAAATAAGGTTTCTTTGTGTAGCCTTGGCTATCCTAGAACTAGCTTCAATAGACCTGGCCGGCCTTGAACTCACAGAGATGAGCCTGCCTCTGCCCCCCAAATACTGGAATGAAGACACTGCAGCCACCTGCATCATTTCCACTCTTTTTTTTTTTTTTTTTTAAATTCACTTTACACCCTGCTCACTGTCCTTCATCCGGGTCATCCCTCCCACAATTCTTCCCCCAACCCTGTTGTCCCCTTCTCTTCTGAGCTAGTGAGGGCGCCCCCTAGGGATCCCCACCCTGGCTATTTTAAGTCTGTGCCTGGCTAGGCACTTCCTCTCCCACTGAGGCCAGACAAGGCAGCCCCTCCTCATCCCCTCTTCCCCAACTGAACCCCTCCTCCTTAAATCCTGATCATATGAGAATGTGAACTGCTTATCTTTCTGAGTTTGCATTAGTTTACTTATTTTTTTCTCATTACAATTATTAAAAAACTGAAATGGTTATGGCTCTAAACTATTTCAAATAAAAATTTTATATTCATGTAAATATATGTTATAATTTGGTATTCTCTAGTGTAGGAAATGAAAATGAATGGATAAAAGTTTCTTTATAAAATAATATTTCAAATTAATTTTCATTGGGAAACTGAACCTTAACCAACATTCAATGAATCTCCTTAAAACCATTTGCCCTCTGAAAGGAAAAATTAATTTATTTGATGTAAGGCAAGCAAAAAATTAATGATTTCTAAATTAATTCTCCTTGTTGAACATTATGATCCACAGTGTTACATAAGAATGAAATATCTGTTACAGAAATAACCAAACTGAAATGTGTAGGTGCATACCACATGCGCAAAGATGCACATTCCTGGCTGATTCGGATCTTCTCTAGTGATTGATTTTATTTGGAGCTCTGCTGAAGAATCAAAGTCCCTTAGGTCACTAGCATGCCAAAATCTCATAGGAGGTCCTTAGAAGGCAGCTGAATCTAATGCTTCTTTTAAAAAATATTAAATGGCCTTTTATTTGTGTGTGTGTGTGTGTGTGTAGCCATTACCAGTCTCCTTCCAACATGTGGGCCTCAGGGATTAAACTATGGGAAACCAGTCCTCCTAACTGTAGTCAAAGCACTTTATGTTAATCCATCCCATGAGCTCCAAAACTATGTAGGCAGGGCATTATCTCTATACCCCTTTCCCACCTGCCCTTTCACAAGACTATTCAAGTGACAACAGAACCGCAAGGTTACTGTGGGGGTTGTATATGCTTGGCCCGGGGAATGGCACTATCAGGACCTGTGGCCTTGTTGGAGGAAGTGTGTCACTGTGGTGATGGGCTTTGAGACCCATGGGAGCCAGTCTTCTCCTGTTTGCCTTCTAAGCAAGGTGTAGCACTCTCAGTTCCTCCAGTGCCATGACTGCCTGGATGCTGCCACGCTTGCTGCCACGCTTCCTGCCATGATGATTATGAACTGAACATCAGAACCAGTAAGGCAGCCCTAATTAAATGTTGTCCTTTTTAAGAGTTGCCTTGATCATGGTGTCTGTTCACAGCAGTAAAATCTTATCTAAGACAGTAAGATTGAAGGAGCTCCAACTGCAAAGCATGAATAGACAGATGAAGTAGCCCCAGAATGGAAAGCTCCTGGCCCCTGGGTTATAACTGAACACTTACATTTACTTAATTCTTAACAATGAAAATGGCAAAAGTTAGTGACTGAAAATTAAGCATTTTTATTGAAAACAAATTGAATCTAAAATAGTAAGCACCTCAAAGAAAAATAATCAAAAAACCATTTCTTACTTCCCGAGCATCCATCACTGTCCCCACACCAACAGTCAGAGCCATGGTTGGCACTTTTGATAAATCTCCATCAAAATATTTAGCATTTGCCAAAATGGTGTCCATTGCTAGAGTCTTTAATCTCGTTCTTGATACTAGACTGGATCCTGGCTCATTGAAAGCAATATGACCATCTGGACCTATTCCTTTCAAAAAACAGACATGCACACTCATATAAACATGAAATAAAGAAGATTTCAAATATATATCATATTTTCTCAAGTTTCAACATAGTTATAAAGGCAAAGAAATAACCACAAACACACTTACCTTATTTTAGAACTGAATTCATACTATTGGATTAAAATGTTTGTGTCTGTATTTCATTAGTATTTTCATATGTGCTGAATACACAGCATGGAATGACATGCATGTAGTCCTAGTAATGGCAGGGAAGCATGACATTTATATAGCACTACAGGCTTAGCAAGCATTTTCACAACAGATGGTATTTGGTAATTTTGTGGCTACTTTTTGGGCACACAGAAAGAAAGGTATGTGAAAGCTTCAGCTGTCGCTGATGTTCAGGGCCGCAGTTCAGGAAATGCTGAGATGCACTCAAGTAGCCTTCGGACTACTGCCTCCGGGGTTTGTAGATCCTCACTGGGCTTCGCTTCCCTTCAGTTTAGGTCAGGTCATTAACTACGGTTCCCTTTTAGTTTTGTTTCCTCATAACATGATAGAGGATTGTATAAGACAATATGTAAGATACAAGTTTTATATTTCAAATTTTCTGATTTTTACTACAATCTAACACACACACACACACACATAAAATTGAATCAAACAAATAAAATATATAAAATTACACTTGGCTTTATTGGAATCCATGCAAGGTCTTTTCTGTTACACTTCATTTCCTTAGTCGGGCAAGAAGGGAATGTTGGGTATTACTGGTTGGACTGATTTCATGACACACAGGTTAACAACCACAGTGACCTATACACATCTGCTATATTCTATGATGGCTTCTAAAATATAGAAAAGACCATGGTATCCCTTATTTGAAGACAATTAAAAGTAATTCCCTTCATAAAATCAAGAACCTTTAAATATTTATCCTAGTTAACAGACTTAGAGCAACTTCTCCTAAAAGCTAAACCCACCAATTCTCTAAGTAATAAAAATTTCTTTTATATTTATACTCCACATGTCTACTTTAAGGAGACAACAGGTATATTTCACTGATACTCACTGTATAGCTAAGTTTCTCAAGCCATAATAAAATATAGCAAGCTATAATCTAGTTTTGAAGGATTAAGAAAAACACAGTATGAAGCAAATGTTCTAAAGCACAACAATCTATCTAGCAGTGATTAATGTGGGGATGTACAATTTTAATAAGGACTTACATATGGTTAATATTCAAGGATTGTTTCCATTCCCAAGTACAGACTTAGTTTCTAGTATGTTTTAATTACACGTAAATGCATTTTCCAATGTACTGTTTTACTTTTGGGTATACAAATGCAGAATATATATACTGTCTTTATATGTCTTACACAGAAGAAAGGTTAGAGCTAGAAACATAAAAATGTCAGAAAACAAATCAGAGGTCCCCTAACAACCTTATTGATGTTTTTAGTGGTGACCACAGAGAGTATACGGATGACCTGAGATTCGATCAAGTGTACTATTAAAAGAGCGCCACTGCATATGCTTTCTGCCACAACTGAAATAGACTGTGATTCCTGATCATGCTTTATGTTCCACTAACTCTATGTCCTGTACATTTATATTAGGGTCTCAGCATCATCTCAGGAACTCACTAATGGGATTATGTTATACATCTTTCCTTTGTTCCTATAGTTCTGTGGGTAGTTTGTAAACTACCTTTGAGTAAGGCTTTGTGTGTCTCTAATTACTACTCAGTAGAAAACATTACACCCAAGAGACATTCAATAAGGCAGAGCTGAATGAATTAATGCATTTGACACTTCTCTTTGGTTGGCTCAGCAGTTTCTCCCTGCTACACCTCTTCTGTTCCACCCCTCACTATAGGTTGCAGGGGTCAGAGGGTGAGGATCTCAAAGGTAATTCCTTATGTCCCAATCATACTAGGTGGAAGTGGCAAGAAAAAGGGCTTCAAACTGAAGCAAGAGAAGTCTCTCTAGAGCTGATCCTTACCTAAACAGAAACAGAGGAACCACACACACGGAGCTACGTGACAGCTGCTGGCTCACGGGCCGCTGCTTCTGAAAGACAAGGCTCTCTGGTTCTGTCTAAACAATCCGTGCGTGATCACTTCTCTAGGTTTGGTGAACTATACCAGAATCATTTCAATGAACACACCACGAGTCCCCTTCTAGTTATCCAGTTATTGCCAAAGGTTTCTTCAACAATTAAAAAAGTATGAAAGTTTCCCCAGTCTTCTTTAAATTTTATATAAGATATCAAAATTTAAGTTATTACACTTAAGTTTCTTTATCTATATCTTACCACTGGGTCCTCCTTAGATACCTAGGATGTACCTTACCTTTCTTAACATTTCTGCCATCAGAGGAAGAATGAAAACTCTCCGAGTATTTGTTTCCCCTTTTCTCTTTTCTACCGAGGGAAAGGAACCCATGTTCTAATTCCCTGGGTGAGCAGAAGTGAATTTACATTCTTAAACTCTTCTAGTCCTAGGCCAATTCACAGTGGAGAGAAAACCAATTCTGGCTTCAAGCCCATCCTACAGACTCTATCCAAACTTTACCTTTAATAAAGCTGATATTTTGATCCCATTTGGCACAGTTCTTAGTGTTTTTATTAACCAAACCCTGGAACAAAAGAAGGGTAAGTGGTAAGACCCAGATACCAAGCCTCATCTTAAAAATTCCAAAGACAATAACCTACATCACGGAATGCAGAGAATCAAATGAGATTCTTTCATAAACAAGTACTTGTCTAACATCCATAACCCAAAGAGGAAGGCAGAACATAAGCTAACTCCTCTCTCCATGCACAGAAATCACATTTTCTAGATGGTACAAATAAAATGACAGGCCCTAGATCATCAGCCTCCAACAAAAATACTAATATAAGAGGGAGCACAACGTCCCCAATGAAGGAGCTAGAGAAAGCACACAAGGAGCTGAAGGGGTCTGAAGCCCCATAGGAGGAACATCAATATGAACTAACCAGTAACCCCAGAGCTCCTTGAAACTAAACCACCAATCAAAGAAGACACATGGTGAAACTTGTGGCTCCAGCTGTATATGTAGCAGAGGATGGCCTAGTCAGTCATCAATGGGAGGAGAGGCCCTTGGTCTGTGAAGGTTCTATGCCCCAGTGCAGTGGAATGCCAGGGCCAGGAATGGGAGTGGGTGGGTTGGGGAGCAGGGGGAGGGAGGGAGGGGATAGGGATTTTCAGAGGGGAAACTAGGAAAGGGGATAACATTTGAAATGTAAATAAATAAAATATGTTATATATATATATATATATATATATACATACATATATATTATGAATTTACTTAAGAATGTTTTCTGTTTTGGGGGTAGTAAAGAAATAACTATAGGAAGCTTAAGATAAAGGTGGTTAAAAAACAAAGCGTCAGTAAGAGTCAGTGAGAAGTGTAACTAGTGCTCTAGTTATTTGGAAGGGAGACATGCTGTTTGAGGAATCAGACCTAAAACATAAGTGGGAAAAAAAAGAGAGACATGACTTAAAGCAATGGAAAATGATGAGTTTCTACCAGAAAGACAGAGAGTTGCAGTCTCAGAGAACCTACTAGAGTCTGAATGCTTTCTAGACAAGAACATGAGAGTCTTAGTCAGCCATTCTCTTGCCCACTAAGTTAATTTTGCTTGCACTGAATCTATGAGGGATTTGTTGCATGGAAGCTTCAGTAAAGTCAGAAGATTAACAGGAAACATAAATGTCTACAAATGAAAGTATTTTTCAAACAACCATTTTAATCATTAATCTCTAACATATAGTATATGTTTTCACTGTAACAGTAAATTGGTGAAATCATTTCTTGGAAAAATAAAACTTAGATAAATTGTTTAGGGACAGTATAGTTCAGTAATTTTATTTTGATATGGAAATTACAAAAGTCTGTCTATAGATATTTCCAAACATCTGGTGTCTGAGCCTTAATACTGGTAGGTAAAATGGTAGTTATTTCAGAATGGAACCGTATTTACAAAGCTTGATTATGAAAGTGTCTATAGGATTACTAAAGTGATGTTAGTGAGATTTATTTAAAATGCATGACATTCTATTTAAAATAAAAATAGTAAACAAAAATTTTTGCTCAGACAAATAACAATTCTATCTATGCAAGAAAATGAGCAGTACTGGCTCTCTACACATAAATAAAACTTTCTTCAGAGAAGAATACAGTCACACTTGGTCATTTATAAAAATAAAATAAAAATAATTCAGTAAGAACTACAGGGAATTCACAGACAATGACATTAGTCTCTGTGGCTCATGGGAGACAACATGAAGTGACCATGAGTCAGCTGTATGCCAGGCAACATTCTGAGGCATTTTAAACATGTTATAAAACATTGCACTTTCAATGTTGAGAAAGTGAATCCTGACTTACACATGATTTAGTTACATGGGGAACTTCAATAAACTGAACAGGCATACACAGAGATTGAAGATGCAAATGTAAGTCTTACTGTAAAACCACCAGCATCCAACCACCACAATCGTACTCAGCCGCTTCAACAATGAATCCACCTCAGTATAATCCTAGTGCATACAGTTCTGGGAAATTGTCTTATAATTAATACAAAGTATAAACAGGTAGTTTAGAGCACTAGTGTTTCTTGAATACTAAAGACAGGTAAAAATGGTTTGGGCTTTAATGTACTTGATTTATACTTTTCTGATGGCAACAACCTTCTCATGATATTTCATACTGCTATTACAAAGAGACAAACTCCTACTTTTGGTACATTTATAAACACACATACATAAACATAAATATATAATTTTAATTTATAAGTGAAATTTGGTTAACCAAACATTCATTCTCTTTGGAATTTATTAAGGCACTCTGAACTGGTCTAAAATCTGGTGACACACACACACACACACACACAAAGTCTTATGTCACTCATAATTGATTTGAATGATCTTTGCATAACTGGAATAATCTGATAAAAAATCCACCCATTTCTCATACATACTCAGCTCTGTTAAGCAGCCTGTGCTAGAGCAAAATTGCCAAACACCCAGGACAAATACCTGAAGGAGGATTTGCAGGATGTGGTAAACCGCCAACCTTAACAGGTAATCAGGACAGTTAGCAGGGATGGGAAACTACTTCTCAAGGCCTAATGTAAACAATGTGTTAACTGTTACAATTTTAACTTTATTTCTACTTTATCTGTACTTTTTAAATGAAAATAAAATTGGAATCCTTCTATTTCTGTAGTTAGATATTAACAGTCATTAATAGGCATCCTTTGCATTATGTAATGGTGACACTTTTGTTCTTTTTTTAAAAAACACTCTTCAAATATTAGCAGACAAATGATTGATGCCAATGTCTTCTTACATACCTCCAACAAAAAGATCTATTCCTCCAGCTTCTTTTATTTTCTCCTCAAATGCATCACATTCTGCCTGCAGATCTGCAGCGTTGCCATCGAGGATGTGAGCATTATTTGGATCTATATCGATATGCTTAAAGAAGTTATTCCACATATAAGAATGGTAACTTTCAGGGTGATTTCTTGGAAGTCCTAAATAGGAAGTTTAATAATAAAAATTTAACGTTTCCCAAAAAACTTTATAGTACATTAAATTTAAAAATGTTTGGCTTAATACATGCTTCATATATACATGTGTCACTTTAAATTTCTACACTAACAATTAATTTGTAAACCCAGATGAAAATACTATTATCGAATGAATAAATAAATAGGAAACACTTAGTCCTTTCTTTCCACAGTTCAATACATCATTTTGTTTCTGTATTGTCTAATATTGGCATTAAAGGTTGAAGTTTTTAAGAAGGTCAATATTTTTCACATTTATTTATTTTGGTATGTGCACATGCATATTATGGCAAAACCAGTAACAAATGGGAGGCTCATACATTAGCAAGTTCTGCTGCCTGTTTGGAATTTGGAATTTGCTTTTAAATTTTAAGGATTCCGAAATTTTCAGTCCCTGTTGCTGAAGCATGGCCAAATAGATACAATTCATTTGAACAAATCTATACTAATTTAAAGGAGGCTAGGATTTTATGTCCAGCAAATCATCACCAGATTCAGTAGTGAGTTTCCTACTCAATGTAAACCACTAGGGTCAATTTCATAGAGGAGAAATTGTTACTTATAGAAATTTTCATGTGTTTTTTTTAGCTCATTGAGAAGCTGACTCTGGAGATGGGATTTGGTTCCCCTACTCCAGACTCATGCATGTTTGTCTCACAATTTCCTCCAAATACCTGTTTTCAGAGTTAGGCTAGCTCTCTGGCTCTGTAACAGGAACATAGGAGAATAATAAAACAACTAAAGAGAAAAAAAAATACTATTATCATTCTCATTTTATAGATGAGGAAGCACAGAAATTCCCCCAAATCATACAGCTGATACAGGTTTGCAATGCAAACACTGGAAGTCTAGCTCACTCAGTCACTACATACTTCTAAAACATGTACAAAAAAAAAAAAAAAAAAAAAAAAAAAAAAAGTCACCCTTTGAATAGCTTTTAATTTTTTTTTTTTTTTTGACGTTACAATCACATCATTCCCCTTTCCTCCCTTCACGACCTTCCGTGTAACCTGCCTCCTGCCTCATTCTTTTAAATTCTTGGCCTTATGTTTTTTTAACTGTTGTTACGTGTGTGTGTGTGTGTGTGTGTGTGTGTGTGTGTGTGTGTGTTTGTATATATTCCTAAATATAAAATGACAGCATACTTTGTCCATATATAATGTTACTTTTTTATGTATCTGTCTTGAGAGCTGGCCATCTGGTATTGAATAACCAACTGGTGTGGCATTCCTTAGTTCCTGTAGTTTTGTGTGTCGCGTTGAGGCTCTTGAGATTTCACTTCCCACACTCGCATATATATTCCCACATTCCCACGACAACTTTGTTACAGCCATGTTTAGGCAGGCAGGGGTGAGACTTCTTGGGTGGAAGCCACACCCACAGTGTATATTTTTTTAAGGAATTAACTGCTGGTCACATTCCTCTTGTATGCACCCTACATGTATACAAAGTATGTTGAATCATAATAGTTATTTGGCTGTAACTTATACACACATTGAAAATCTATTCTGCTATTTATGCTTTAGCAAAGAATTTCTAAACATCATAGATCCTTCCAGTTAAGCAAGTTTAAGAGATTAACACATTTAGTGGGTGGTAACACCAGTAACACTTATTTTGGGGAAAAAAGAGGCTATATGAACTATCTTTACATATGTATCTCTTAACTCTTTATAATTTTAATTCTCCCTCATGGAAAGGAACAAAGCAGTGACAGGGGAGGACAGGGAGAAAGGAAAAAGAAAAAAGGAGAGGGAGGAGAATGGCTATGAATGACTTGTGAATGGAGGGATGCACAAAGTCACATCATAGGGAAGAAGCAATATGAATGTATATCTCCAAGTTGTATATCCCATTACACTGTGCTGTAATCAATTTCACCACAGACCAGTACACAAATGGGTCTCAAAATTCTAACCATACATGATATTCAACATATAATACATATTAAAATATATCTTACCGACATATTCATCCATGTTAAAAGTCTTCACATATTTAAATGAAAGGTTTCCACTCTTGTGATACTCTATTAGTTTTTTATAACATCCTAAAGGTGTACTCCCTAAAAAAAGATAAAGTGACCATTTTTGAAATAACTTGAAAATCTATTTAAATATACTTATAATTAAATTTTTTTGTGTAACATTCTACATTTCAAAATAGGCAAACAACTTAAATGCGGATAATGTTCATGACAGACTGAGGTAGTTTCTTTCCATGATGCCTAGAAATTTCATTAAACCATAATTTGTTAGTAAAACTGGGAGTCCATCAACATAAATGGAAGTTGTAAAGCTATTCTGAACTGTTCTCAGTATTTTGAATTGCTTTTGCAAATTATAAAACCAAAATCTTTAAACACTTGATGAAAAAAATCGAGTTGTATTGTGAGTGATACAAGCTAACCTAAGAGGGAATCTCTGCGGCTCAGGCTTCTGGTTTTTGTTTCTCACTGATCTTCCACACGTTTCCCTTAAAAGGCTTAGGTGAGAAAGAAAAGTGTTACACCTTTAAAACAGAGAAGACGGCTAGGAGATCCTCAGAGGAAACATGTCCCGCTTTATGCAGTCATTTTATTTTATTTTATATGTTTTATAACATTATTTGATCAATTTCGCAAGCAGGGTTTTGTTTTTATTTCTTCATAACACAATAGAGATAAGTTTATCAACTTATGGTTCCCCTCCCCCTTTTGTTTATTAAATTTGTTTTATAGTTTTCATTATAACCACAAGAAAAACAGCACCTTTACTAGCATGTGACCGGACCTTCTCAGTCCTGGATGGAATGGATTTCTGGTCCATTCATTATCACAAAACAAAAACACCACAGAGATATTTTCTGTAGTAGTAGTTAGACTTAGGCAGTATTTAGCCATCTGCTAGATTAAAAAACAGTCTCTGGCCGAAATAACAGAGGGAGTCAAGGGTTCCAGGAGATGTCTCCCCTGTCTCCCCTCACTTGGGTAGACAGAATAACAAGTGCCTATGAATAGTAAACGCCTCAGGTGTAGAAAAGAGGTGATTCATGGATTTCAAGGCAAAGCATATGTCAACTTACAAGTTACTTATACGTTATGGATAAACAAGTGGATAAAATGCTTCTCTCTTTTCACTTCTAGAAGCACAGGACTCTTCCACTGTTACCAAACCAGGAGCCACTTGATTTAAGGCCATCTGCATTTCCTTCCACTGTGAAGTGGCCACAATGGTAGTTATACAGAACACGTTCCCTTTCTGACATTTAAACAGTTAAAGGAAATAAATGAAAGGGATGGAAAAAGTGAACCAGGAATTTTCAGAAATTTTATTTTATTATGGGCTTTGCGATGCTCACTAATTACACAAGCAATGCTTAACAGGTGCTTTCTGTGGTTCGAAGACTGCTAGGGTTTCTTCTGTTGAGAACACACAGATATGAAGTAAAAAACTGATGAAAAGCAAGAAAACCTCAGAGAATTCTAGGGTATGGCAATGAAGCAAAAAGACTACAACTTTATTGCCAAAAGAATGATTTAAGACATCATTTCATTTAAGTCATGAATGGCTGAAATCCTGACAACCATAAGTGATGTGTGAGACAGCAAAAGATGGAGGAAAAGGTTCAAAGATAACATCTATATGCCCAGCACGTGGTTACATGCTATGTAGGTATTTCCACACATGCCCTTATGTAAATCTCAAATCCTGGAAAACTGGCAGGTTTGCATTTCTTATTGGAAACATAAAAACCAGGTTGAAAAGATGAATGAATTTGCTAAATGCCAAATGGCAATGAAGCCAGGGATGTGAAATCAGGTGTGTTAGTTCCAATCCATACACAGATGTGACAGGGCAGTAACGCAGTAAAAGTGAGTGGGAGAGTTCAGGCTAACCTCTGAACCACAAGCAGCCCACAAGCAGCAGGGGAGTGCTGAAAGTAAGGTTCCCAGGCAGGTCACCATATGCAGATTAAAAAAAAAAAATCACTTAAAACCACACACATGACCCAGAAATCACGCTTGGCGGAAGACTAATTTACATACAGGACGTTGCTTTTTAACCTCAAACTGCATGTTCTAGATTCGGAAGCAGAAGAAACAATCAACAAAGAGCACCGTATAAAATGCCAGCAAGGGTTTCTCAGGTCGCCCTTGGCAGGTGTACCACATGTAACTGTAAAGACATAAGGAACTCGTCTAGCACTCACTACTCACACGCAGTACTTTGAAGTCTCTCTCTCCCCAACTACGCTATTATTTCTGTGTCAACTGAGACAGCATGGTTCACATAGGCAGCCTGAGACTAAGCCATGGTGTACAGAGGCAGAGGCTTGCTGAGCCATCAAGGCCTACACGAGGGTGCTGATGTGAACGTGCTCTGTCAGTAGGCCTAGGTAATGGCGATATATATCCCTTTGTCCTTCTGTCCTAGACAAAAAAAGTGATAAAACAAAATAGCCAACCAAATTCTGTTCCAGAAAAACATAATTCCTAAAAATCACCTAAGTAAAATGCATCACGGTGAAAGGTTTTATATATTTAGAATGTCTGTGGGGAGAATCAGGAGAAAATTGTCTATTTAAATAAAACACTCATGGGAGCTTGAAGCTACATAGCATTCACTGCATTCAAAAGATCCGCACACACATTGTTTTAGCTCAGCTTCAAAACAGTATTTAAGCTATAATCATTATGACTATGTTATCTTCTGTGCATGGAAGGAATCCAAAGCTCAAGGTACATAGGATGAATTTACTGTAGCCATTAAAACTCAGTGCTGAGTCTCAGTCTCTCCAAACCCGCCAATATAAAAGTACCCCGTGGTCAAGTGATACCACCTGATCGTTTTAAAAAGGCAACTCTGAGAAGCGAAGCCAACACATGTGGGGAGCTTACTTCTGTGATAAAGCAAACAAGAGCTTTGGTATTTTTCATTTGAAATACTTCTATAACAAAAGAATAAAAATTAAAAGCCTAAGAAGAGAAGAGCTCGTAATAAAGGTAAAGTGGAGTCAAAAAGTAACAGTGTGCAACTGAGTCATCACCTGTTAGTCATAAACGAGCTAAGCTCTAAGAAATCAGATGACTGATGAAAGCATTGTCCTTGAAACTCAAGAGTACTACAAAAGGTGCAGCAACATCACCATCATCATTTAAGTCAGGATAATTCTTGAAACTGCAGTTTTCCGAGTAGTAGGTAAAAGAGAATTTTAACAAATAGAATCCATAAGTAGATAGTGCAGCCGACTGCATATACTTCTGGCTTTATACACTAATATGTTCAGAGCTATAGAAATTAAAAGTAGTTTATGATGAAAAACCCTATTTCTTCCATAACTGTACCTAATGTGAGTATATAAAAATAAAAAAAGTATGATTTATACCTGTTGGTAAGCCCAGTGAAAAGTACCTGTCCTGTCCGGGTTTGAATTTTATGATACGATTGCAGATGTACTTGGCTGCCCATTCGCTGGCCAAGTCATAGTCATCAAGAATGACAAGCCTCATTGTGGGGGATGCACAGCTCCTGGTCCAAGAGGTTGAAAGCTGTGAAAATGCATAGAGTATCTTAGACACTGTTCAGGCACACAGTATATAATATGTTGATTTTAAAAAAGAGCAATAATTAAGGAGGGCATACACACATAAAATACACTCCATACTTGAAACGGTACAATACAATTACTACTCGAAACAGGAGGCACAGCACTCTGCTTTGTCAAACAGGCTCTGAGTTTTTGGCATTGAGTTAGGTCATTTAGATGCATGTATTAATCCACATAACAGTCTTGTGAAGAGAACATGGACTCACACCACTTGTCTGTGGTCACATGGTAAGTGACACAACAGAATTCAAATTCAAATGAAGCCATCACACTACACTATACACAAGTATATTATGTTCTCTTATCAAAGCAGCCATCCCTGAACGACAACAACAAAAAAGCATCATCTCTTAATTACAACAACAAAAATGCATCATTTCTTAACTACAACAACAAAAAAGCATCATTTCTTAACTACAAGTAAAGTACTATAAGGCTTTAGTGCCTCTGAATCACTTACCAAAAATCCAGAATTGTTGCTAAAAATACCATAACGATCAAATTTCTGTTCTGTGAAACATGTTTAAATCCCACCAGAAATAATTTTCAGTATTATTCTTTATTGAGATATTTGAATGTGCACACACATAAGCATAAGCACACACACAAACACAATGCAGAGAAAAGATTTTATAAGCTCATACTTGACTGAAAGTGCTGGTCTCTTAGAAGAGAAATTCTCCACAAAAATGCAAATTGAGGACCAAAGTGCTTACTCTTTTACTTTTTTTAAAAAAAATTACTAAGAAACTTATATATTCTATATGCAATAAGCAGAAGTCTCGGGTTTAAATTTCTATTTTCACATTTAAATATGTCACTCACCACCACTGACCCTTCAATGACATGGTGGCTTCAGCATTCCTGTTCAGTAACAAGGCACTTCACACAGAATACTAAATCAAACTGTTTAAGCCAGCAGGAACAGAACGTCTAATAACCAATACGTGGAAACTAAATGATATTCTTAAGAACAGGATTAGAATTCTAAGACAACAAAAAAGTATGATCACTATAATCTAGAATTCTGGGACAATAATAAGAGATGAGCAGTGTTTATAGAAAAGAAGTCACAGAGTTTTGAAAACTCAGCCTCACAAGGGAACGCTGTCTCCATTTACGTCTCTCAATAAGCTAACATCAAAAATAACTTCAGAGTTATACCCAAAACTCCCAAACAACGGCTGGCTCTCACAGATATGTACTTCTAATATGATTATTCAGCAAACAGCCAGAAGAAAAAGGAACAGTAAGGACCAGAAATAGAACTTCCCAGCGCTCCGGTAATATCTCAGTTTTTCACACGTGCCAGGGCTTACTCGGTGTTAAACACTTTGCGAGGCTCCACAGGCACACATTTAATGAATTGGCCCTGTTGCTTTAGAGTATTCAATTACCTTAATACTTTCTGAATTTAAGATCATTCCCCACTTTCTAGGTAGAAACTGTAACTCAAATAAATACTGCAGAAGTTACAAAGCTGTTACGTTTCGGGGGGAACTGGACTTAAAACACATTTCAAATGTTTTATCCACGTGGAATCACTAATAATACTTGTAAAAAAAGACTCTGGGTCCCTTTCCTTGGCTCCAACAGTGGATTCTTGCACTTGAGCTAAAATGAGAAACGTTTCAATGAAGCAACCAAAGCTCAGGCAAGTTGTTGGGTTTTTTACTCTTTAAGAGAGTTCACCTCCAAAATTTCTCAGTGAATCCCCCTCACTCAGTATAAATTCTCTATATTTATTCAGATGTCGAATACACTCCTTTTCCTTGTTTTACAGTCATCAGAAACCGAAACTGTCGATGCTTTCTGACTTCGGCATCGTGACCAGGTAGCATTAAAAAAATAATAATAATACGCCAATGTGCCACTAAGTGCTTACTGCAGGTGCTGATTCATTGGGGCAGGGCACCCCAGGGAAACTGGCTGAACCCAAGTCCCTGAACCCTCTATGGGGAGGTAACTTCTACACCGCGGAACTTTCACAGCTTTGGGCAACCCAACAATCCACGCACAGGGTGTGCTGAGCTGCAGGGCTGAGCTTCTGCAACCCCCTCCCTGATCTGCGGTGTGATGCCCCAGCTCTGCCAACGTCCAGGCTGCCTGCGCAGGGCGGACTGCGCTGAGCCGGGACTGCTCTACCCTAAGCAGCCCGGGGCAGCGTGAGCACAGGGGGAGGACCGGCGCTGGAAAGCTCCGGTGGCCCGGCTGAGGCCGATTGCACACCGGGCTCAGGGGCGCCAGGCAGGGGCGCCCAAGCCCTGCTAGACTTCGCGCCGGGCCCGGGAATCTGCGACAACGAGCCGCGTCCAAGCCCCGCATCGGAGCTGGGTCTCCCTAAACTCACCGGCGGACCCACAGCCTCATCCAACGACCGACCAGCCGGAGCTAACACACCCAGCAACCCGCCAGCGACTCCAGCCGGTGAGGACTGAGGAAGCCGGAGAACCCGGATGCAAACACAAACACAGGAAGGGACTCAGGAGGACGCTGCGCATGCGTACTGCCAAAGGTGGGGCAGGGGAGAGTGGAGCACTCTCACCTGTGGCTTTTCCACCTAAGGGATGTGTTGGTCAGTCTACAGTCCTTGGGTCATTCACCTGTCACTACACTTTTTCATTAAGTCCTTCAGAAGCTGAATTGTGGTAGATTCCTTAATGGATTGTAAGACCCATGAACGATAATATGACCTACTCCATCACTTCACCCCAGTTATTTACTATTTACTTTTCTCAACGTCATAAACTAGCTCTCAAAAGGAGTAAGAAAAGTTTATTCTGGAGTCAAGCAGGGATGGCTATGGTTAGAGAACTAGATTCCAGTTAGCCCAAATACGCTCTTCCAAAGCGGCAGTCGTTTCATGGAGTATTTTTAGTAACAGAACAAAGGCAAAATCATAACTCAATATGCTTTTCAAAGACATTGAAGCATCAGATAGAAAGTTCCAACAATATGGGAAATCCCTGCTATATACCTCAGTTGTTGCCTGATGATGTCTCTGGCGTCTAAGTTTCTATTTGTTCCAAGAGCATTTCCCTACTAGGTTACACACACAAGGTAGGTAATAAGTGGTCATGTAAAGCTTTGAAACACCCCAAGATAATTTGTCTCTGAACCTGCAGCATTTCAAACAAAGAGTAATTTGTAATTACCTTTGATGGTTTAAAATAGGTGCAGTGTTACTTTGCAAACACACTAACTGTTCATTGAAATCCTAAGAACTCTATCAAAATTAAGTTTGCAGAGAGGAAAACCTGAAACCCAGGATGATCTCAGAAAGTGGAACATACGATATAGCATTGTGTAGTTTCTACTGAATAATTCTAAGGGGGTAGAGAAAGCCGACATAAACTTTGAACGTGTGTCTCAGTTTTTGTAAAGGGCAAAAAAAGTAAGTAAGCAGCAGTCACTTACAGCCAACCTCTAGACTGAGGTCGGGACCCCTATGGAAGAGTTAGGGGAAGGACTGAAGGAGCTGAAGGGGATTGTAACCCCATAGGAAGAACAACAGAGCTCCCAGAGACTAAGCCACCAACCAAAGAGCATGCATGGGCTGGTCTGTGGCCCAGCTACAAATATAGCAGAGGACTGCCTTGCCTGTCCTCAGTGGGAGGGGATGGGCTTGGTACCGTAGAGAATTGATGCCCCCAGAGAAGGGGAATGCGAGAGGAGTGTGGTGGGAGTGGGTGGGGTAATATCCTCTTAGAACAAAGGAGAGGAGTGATAGGATGGGGGTCTCGTGGAGGGGGGACTGGGAAGGGGTCAACATTTGGAATGTGAATAAATAAAATAATTAATAAAAATAAAACAACAGGGCTGGTGAGATGGCTCAGTGGGTAAGAGCACCCGACTGCTCTTCCAAAGGTCCGGAGTTCAAATCCCAGCAACCACATGGTGGCTCACAACCACCCGTAACGAGATCTGACACCCTCTTCTAGAGTGTCTGAAGACAGCTACAGTAATAAATAAATAAATCTTTAAAAAAAAATAAAACAACAACAAAACTGTTGTACCCAGTGACAAGCTGATTCAGAGTCCTGTTCCCCTAGACACTACAAAATTAAGATAAATATAGTGTGCTATTTATTTAAATCTAGACTGGGTCAAAAATCACTCTTGGTTAATCCTTCAGGCAAATCAAAAGGTTCTGATATTAGTTATGAAGTCTCATAGAACAGCTAATACTTTGAAAAGGGAGAATGTTTCTTATGATCACTGATTTAAGCTAATTTTAAAGCTCAGTTACTTTTTCTTAGTACTATCAGCTTCAATCAAAAGTGTTTTTATTATGCATTATTCCAATTTTAGTGGAACATGAATAACATTTTTTAAGTCAGATTTTTTTTCTTCACTGTTTTTACTTGAGTGTTTTGAGCATTCTAACATAAAGCTAGTTTCATCCATGCTGTAAATACTGATGATGGATGGGATTTCTCTGTCTTGATTGCAAAATGTTATACCCAAGCTTCTGCTTTCTCAAATTTGCAACCCAACCACAATCTTCTTTGCTGTTCAAAGCAAAAATTTTCATATTGGACAGAGAAATTGGTTTTGGACAAGGGCAAGGGCATGGAAAGTTGAGTCATTATCTGTTCATTCGATATTGCCAGAGAGCACTTGGATGTGGGTAAATACTGATTGATCCCCAACAAGAGTAGAGCAAATGCAGGCCCTGTCATCAGTGAAGTCAAAGACTTACAGAAATACAGACATAAGTCATCACCAGCACCTCCTTAACTAGGACATCATAACACTCAAGGTGATCCTGGTCAAGACACTTCATTTTTCATGTCATTGTGGTTGGAGAGAAACTTTAAATAAAAAACATGTGTCTTCTCCAAATAAAGTCTTGAGAACATGATAGAAAAGTAGAAGTGTTCCAAGGATTGAGTTTTAGGTATATGAGTTTGGCTGAGTAGTTTTAGCAGGTTATGTTTATAGAGCAACATTACAGCAGCACAGGAATAGTCTGGTGTAGGTGTCTATGGATGGGGCAGAACAAAAATGAGGTCAGACCCTATCTTCCTCAGAAGATGATAGATTTCCGGAAGTTATCTGGGCCAGCAGCCTCGGGTAGAGTCTAAAGTGTGTTTCAGTCAATATTCATCATGACAGAAGAAGCTGTCTCCTCGCATACCAATAGGAATGCATACTGACAACAAAAATCACACAGAACAAGATTCTATTCCATTATAGCTGATATCAAAGGAAAGAGAATGAACTCAAAGCAGATGCACTGACATATTCAACATGACCTTAGTAGAAGGTACTTAGAGGTCACAGAATTCACAGTGTAGAAATGTGTAGTCTAGTAAATCACTGAAACAGTTAAATTAATCTGAAGGTAATTTATTTAAGTGCCATGCTTTTATAGAATTATGTGACAGTGTTCTAAGATTGAAACATTCTTCAGGAAGTTCCTTAAGAAATTTAACAGCTCAAAAACAGCATTAGGAAGTTCCTGAAACTGACCGAGTTCACCAAACCCCTCCCCTTCAAGAATAAATGTTAAAGACCACTGAGAGTCTCTCTCAGACTACCCAAAGCAAAGAAGACTTTCAGAGGAGCAGAGCTGAAAAGACTCTGAGAAAAGACCAGAAGCCTGAAAGAGGCAGGAACCAGTCAAGCTGCCTTGCATATATTTAGAACAACAGAGTCACTTGGAAAGGCCACTCTTCAGTCTGTTGAGCAGCCTGAAAGCTGTGCAAACTTCTCCAGCTTCCCAGCAGTTTTGAGCTGTCATCCACACTGTGGTCGCCTTTGAGTCATTTCTGCTCCTGTAAATTACCCCTCCCCCATATTCCTGTAACTAACACCAATATAATTCATTGGTTCCCCAAGTTGTACTTTGATGGAATTTGTAGTTTAGTTCCATGGGCTTTCTATCTGCCATGAATAGATTGTTTTGAGTCTTCCTAGAGAATTCTTGTCACTCACCATACAGAAATAAAGCTTCAGCCACTGATCAGGATATGTGGTTGTTTTGATTCAAGTTTTCCTATAGACTCTTGATGCCTGAGCATCTTTTCTCTGTCATTGTCGGCTTTTTCTACATCTTCTGTGAAAAACTATCTGCTCAAATCTCACATGACTTTAAAAATTATGGAATTTTCTTTATTTGGGGGTTTGTTAGAGAGTTTGGGTTCTTGAGACAGGGTCTTACTATGTATTCCTGGATGGTCTGAATCCACTCTGTAGAACAGGCTGGCTTCAAACTCACAAAGGTAAGGTGCTTCTCTCTTCCAAGTGCTGGGATTGCAAGTTCAATCGCACCGCGCCACACCAGGGGTTTTTTTTTGTTGGTTGGTTGCTAGATCCTTATCAGGTACTGAATCTATGTGAATATTGTTTCTCACTCTACAATATGTCTTTTCACCTTCCTGGTATTGTTCTAAGCAGCAGAAAGCATGTAAAAATTAGATGGAATAAAATGTATCTATCTTTTTTCATTGTCTGGTGATCTTGGTATGATGCCTAAGAAGATTAACTAATGCAGGTGCATGGAGACTTACATTTGTCTTTCAGTCTAAAGGCGATAGTTTGAGCTACTTATGTTTAGATCTTTGAGCTAATTGCTAAATATAATATGTGGCAAGGGTACAACTCGCTTCATTCTTTTATGTTCTTAGTTGTTATATGCTTAGTTGCATGCATGTATTGAAAAGCTGATTTTTTTTTCTCCATTAAATGGTCTCGATATATTGCTTGAAAATCTCTTGGTCGTAGATGCATGGACTCACAATGCTATTTTATTGAGCTGTGTGTGTCTGTCTTTATTGTCAGAATGACAATATGTTGTTTATGATAGTTTCCAGTAAGGATTAAAATATGGAAATGCGAATCTTCCATGTTTGTTCTTTCTGAAGATTGTTTTGACTAGACTATTTAGGATGACTTGTATTTCCATATGTATTTTAGGAGCAGCTGTGAGCTTTTCTGGAAAAAAAAATGTCACAGGGATTTTACAGCAATTGCTTTGAACGTGCAGATCAATATAGAAAGCAGTGGTATCTCAGTGTGCTGCCTGTCTTTATGGCTTAGATATGAAGTCTCTCTCTAGCTGGTGGAACTGTCTTGTGGGGCTCTGGAAGTTGAGGAGGTTGGATTTCACTGGGTGAAGTATGTCACCAGGGCAGCTCCTTAGGTGTATTTTGTCCCTTTCTCATTTCTGTCTGTCTTCTTGTCTATAATGACATGAGCAGCTTTGCCACACCTTCCTGCCATCGTAATATCAGATATCATGAACCAAAACCAACCATTTGTCGTTTTGTTTATTCTCTCAGATATTTTGGTCATGGCAATTGAAAAAATAGCTAACACATCCTAAGCCACGAACACAAGACCTACATTCCACTTAACTTCTCTTAAAATTGTAGCAATTTCATATGTTCTCTGTGTAGAAGTCCTAAACATCCATGGTCAAATTTACTCCTGACTCTATTTTAATGCTATTATTATTAATGGAATTGTTTCTTTAATCTTATATTTCAAATTGTTATTTGCTAGTGTATACAAATGCAATGCATTTTTTACATAATTGAACATGTATCCTGCAACGTTGCTAAATTAGTTTGTTATGTCTAATGTCTAATAGTGTTTTGTGTATGAGTGTGTATATGTGTATGTGGATATAGCTTCCTTTTAGAAATTTTCATATATAGAGGGTGACATCTTCAAATTTCTATCTGTCTTATCTATCATCTATCTGTCCTCTCTCTCTCTCTCTCTCTCTCTCTCTCTCTCTCTGTGTGCGTGTGTGTGTGTGTGTGTGNTGTGTGTGTGTGTGCTGTGTGTGTGTGTGTGCTGTGTGTGTGTGTGCTGTGTGTGTGTCTGTGTGTGTGTGTTTAACTTTTCTTCTCAATCTGAGTGATATTTATTTTTCCTCCCTTACTCATTGTTTTAAGACATGATCATGTTATATAATAGTGATAGAAACAGACCTTATTTAGTTCCTAGTCTTGAAAGTATTCTCTCAGCCTTTCGCAGATTAGTATGCTGTTAGTTATGAACCATACGTGCCTATATTAGCTTGAGAAGCTAACACTCAAGGCTTAGTTTTTCACATGCTCCTCTCATGAAGGAGTTCTGTGTGGTGCATTTCCTAGGTGTATTTAATCAACTGTATGATCTTTAGTTCTGTTCTAAATACTTGGGATAAATCCTGTTTTGCACTTAAGAGCTTTTTAAATATAAAGTGAATTTATTACTTATGAAGAATATTTTGTAATTATTTCTATAATTATTAACATGTCACAATTATGCTGTATTTGGCTTGCTGTACATCTTAGTGGTATAGGTTTTATAGAATTAGTTAATAAACATGCTCTCCTTAATAGTACTTTTGAAAAGGAATTTGAAAGGGGCTATACTTGATTGTAAAATATACTCATTTTTGTAAGTTTTGGATGGCTAGCTAAATCTCTGTATTACTTTATGTTATTTAGGTTTTACAATGTACAAATTTCCAAGGTTTTGGTGGGTTTTGTGATGGCTATTCTTGGTTGTCATAATGACTATATCTGAATGAACTACAATCCAGAAATGGGGGGTCACCCCTGTGATCAAGATCTGGAGGAGGGAAGACAACAAAACTTTGATCCAGATCTTGAGGTGCAAAGACATACATTTAATCTGGGCCACACCTTTTCCTGGAAGCCTATATTAGAACAATGGAAGAAGGAATGTTGTCTGCAAATAAATTTATACACATCATAACTAGGTACCTTGTGGTTTACTGATTTAAAAGTAGCATTAATTCTTTCCCTCCTGACATTCATTCTCTTTCTAATGCAACTGAAATTTTGGGTGAATGATTTTATGACACTTGTATGACTAGTACACATCTTCTGTAATCACTATAAAAGAATATAATCATGTATGGCTTTGTGAACTCTTAACAACTCAACCATGAGGATGAGGTTCTCAGAGATGTTTATTGCATCCCATGGGATGGTTATCACTTTTAACATCATGAAACATCAGGATCATTGGTTTCTGACTTGACTTCATATGCAAGGCAGCAAGTATATGTTTCCTAAGGGTTTGATAATTTTCATATATATGGAAATAAATGTACACACACACACACACACACACGTGTGTGTGTGTGTGTGTGTGTGTGTGTGTGTGTGTGTGTGTGTGTGACTTGCCAGAGAATTGAATGGACAGGACAGGCAGATAGGATAAAACCAGTTTCACAGTAAAGTATAATATGCTCACATCACTTATTTCTTTAAGAATATTCAGGGTAGACGTAATAGCTCATATCAGGCATACCAGAGCTTGACAGGCTGAAGAAGGCAGACTGCCACAAATTGAGGACAGCTTGTGACTTCCAGGCCCTCCTAGGTTACAGGAAATAACTATCTCAAAACAAACAAACGAACAAACAACCAACCTAATAACAATAGCAAAAATCAACAATTTGTGCACAATTTTTATTGAGTTCATTTTTCATTAGGCATGTGTTTGTAATGAGAGATTAGACTATCTAATGTGAGTTATCATTTGTATGAATGTGTTTGTAATAAGAGATTACCTTTAACCAACCCCCCATGAATATATGCATGTGTTTTTAATGAGAAATTGGACAATATAATATTACTTATTATTTATATGAATGGTTTGTTGTTTTTAATTAAATTTTAGATTTTGGAGGGTCATTTGTAGTTTAACAAAGTTGGAGGAGGCCTTAAGGTACCATTATAGCACTATCTTAACCACATATTCCTTGTTATAATGAAGTTTGGCTTTGTCCCTTAAGGGTTTGTATCTGGAAAATTTGGCTCTATTAAGAGTTGTAGTCTTTGAAAGGTAGGGTCTAGTCAAGAAAGAGGTCATTAAGATTCTACCACCAGAAGGAAGCAGTGTTGGTCTCCCAGAACAAGTTATAGCCTTGAGAATAAAAAAGATTGATGTAAAAGGGAACACAAGGGCTCCTGCCCTCTGCCTTCATCTTCATCTGGTGATCCTTGTGCCTCCTGCTTCTGTCATAATTTCATCTGTCATGCGTTTCCACCGGAGGACAGAACAATTGGAGCCATCCGATTTTAGACCTTCAAAGTCCAAAAAAATGAGCTCTTTATAAATTACCTGACATGTAAGGTAATATTTATAGCAATGGGAAAGAGATTAGTGTGATCTCTCTCTGCAAAGGCTGAAGTACAAAAAAAGACTTCTCAGACCAAGACTCAGAAGGAACAGATCCTTGAATAAATGAGCAATGCACACAAGTCTTCAGACTTATAAATGAGGGAACAGTGTCCCGTGTCAGAGATATGATGATTTAAATTTCAATAGAAAAACATCAGTTGTTGTGTAATCAAAGGCTAAATAAGTTTCTATTGATTTAAGTGTTTCATTAAACTCTACTTCCTACTGTGGCTTACATTTTGTTGTATCCATATTCATAATGGGAAGCCCCATTCTGAGCCATGTGATAAGCATCCATCCTTGGGCATCACGGTTAAGTTACTGTTCCTTTAAATTAAGACAAGAACTTTTGTTCTGAAAAGCAAGATTGTAAAATTTGGGCAATTTATATCAGTGCTGAGACTTCGTGGAAATGTCTTTAGACAACAATCATAAAAATGCAGATGGCAAGACTATATAATGAGACTTGGGGAATTTCAATTTTAATAACAGAATAAAACACTGTCTCTTGTCTGTAATTTAATAAGGAGAGTTTTCCTGGGGTTATAAAATGTGAAAATATAGCCTGAGGTATCACAGTGACAACTAAGATTAAATAAGAGCTTTGGAATGAAACATCACAGGGTTTTATGGCAAAGAATGTACCTTTGTAAATAATGTTCATAAAACTAAGTCAGTGTATCCTAAATATTTTACCACTAGATGCTAAAGAGAAGCTGGAGGCAGGCAAGCAGAATCAATAATTGAATATTGTACAAGAAAGAAATTATTGATGATATTTATTTTTCATTGATGCATCTACTTGTACTTTAAAATGAACTCAGTTTTTCTACAGAGGTGTTTTGAAATTAAATTTAAACTTTTAGAACAAGTAAGGAAAGTCTTAAGTAATTATCATGGTGATAAGGGGTCTTTTAATGTCTGTGTCATCCAGAATAAAGCCAGCATTAGAAATGGGGCCTGTTTGCAAATATTTCAATTTAAAACAAGAGTTGCTATGCTACACTTTCACACAAGAGGGCAGGATTGGGACAGACACAGGAATGGCCTGGCAGGTTTGTTTTATCCTTTGGAAATAGGAGCCCTGTACACACAAGCAGCATGAAACACACTCAGCAAGTTGCATTCATATATTTTTTGAATATTTAATACAAAGTACTGACACACAACATATATACGTATATCTATCCATAGATCTGTCTGTCATCTATCTAGCTCTCTATATGTCATCTATGTATCTGTCTATCCATCAACCCACCTATCTATCATATAAAAAAAATTCAAGAAAAATGGCCAAAATTTGGGAGCGAATAAGGATGGGTGGTGTATCGGAGAGATTAAAAGGAAGAAAGGGGCCGGGCGTGGTGGCACACGCCTTTATTCCCAGCACTTGGGAGGCAGAGGCAGGTGGATTTCTGAGTTCGAGGTCAGCCTGGTCTACAGAGTGAGTTCCAGGACAGCCAGGGCTATCCAAATAAACCCTGTCTCAAAAAACAAAAACAAACAAAAAACAAAACAAAAACAAAAACAAAGGAAGAAAAGGGAGGGGGAAATGATGTAATTACATTTTAATTAAGATAAAAAGTATTTAGAAAAGAAAAGAGTGAGAGCTTGTTTTACTTCATATTTATGGATGGCATGTCATGCAGGAAGAACCTCCACACAATAGTACTACCAGTTAACAAGAACTATGAAGTTTTGCAACAGTAGAAAACGTTACATCTATTTCCGTTTTAACATCTGAAGGATTTGCTAGGGGGAATGAAGAGAAAATATAAAATGCAGAAATTTTTCCTTTCCTGAGGTGTATAGTTTGGGGTTTGCTTTCTTTTGGTTGCTTTTGTTACGAGGTCCCCTGTATCCCAGACAAGCCATGACCTCACTAAGTTCGAAAAGGATTACCTTGAACTTCTGACTCTCCTGTTTCTGGAGAATCTTGTCAATGTTAGACTACAGGTTACAGCCCCAATGTCAGATGCATGCAGTGCTGGGAATCTAACCCAGGTCTCCTGCCAGGAGGATATGTTTCTTTAACAGCATCTTCTTCTTTGTAAACCGAGCCTCCATCTCAGGTCATTCTGCACAGTAATTGTACCTCTTGTTAGGTAACATATTCCCTATATTCTCTATTTCCTATTTTGATGAATAGTGAACAAAGTAATGGCAAAAGGTTGACTTTGATACAGAAAATGCATTCTTCACAGAATGACCAACAATAAATAAGGAAAAGATAGATGTGGAGAAGTGTCCTCTACATCTTTATAGTTGGGGAAACTGAGAGCTTCCCTGACCATCCTAGACTCTAGGCAGGTGGCTGCCTGCTCATCATCAGCCACCAAACCTAGATACTAATGCTCATGTCAGCAAGACTCTGCTGAAGGGACCCTGATATAGCAGCCTCTTGTGAGGCTATGCCAGTGCTTGGCAAACACAGAAGTGGAGGCTCACAGTCAGCTATTGGATGGAACACAGGGCCCCCAGTGGAGGAGCTAGAGAAAGTACCCAGGGAGCTGGAGGAGTCTGCAACCCTGTAGGTGGAACAACAATATGTACTAACCAGTACCCCCTGAGCTTGTGTCTCTAGCTGCATATGTAGCAGAAAATGGCCTAGTCAGCCATCATTGGGAAGAGAGGCCCCTTGGTCTTGCAAACTTTATATGACCCAGCACAGGGGAATGCCAGGGCCAAGAAGTGGGAGTGGGTGGGTAGGGGAACAGGGGCAGGGGGAGGGTATAGGGAACTTTCGGGATAGTATTTGAAATGTGAATAAAGAAAATATCTAATAGAAAATGTGGAAAAAAGGAATGCATCTCATATTAGTTATATAATATATTTAAAATTTTGGCAAGTTAATGGGTAAAAAGTATATGTTTTCTTAAAATTAGCCCAAGAAAACTGTTAATAATGTTAATCATTATTAATGATGTCAATATGTATATAACTGGTTGAAATATTATTGTATAATTTTATATTAAATTGACACAAAATTACATATTAAAAAAAAGACTCATGGAAAACATATAGCTGCTTCCTGACAACTGTAAGATAATATTTGTAGCCACTTAGATTACCCTTATTGCCCTGTCTTCCAACTCCTCCCGTGGGAACTCAGATCAGTTTCCATCAAAAAATTAGTATCATAACCAAGTAACAAAAAAATTTGTAGAACACCTTTCCTAAGAAGTTTTCTTCATCAGCCATTGTCACCGATGACATTTTGTTGCTGAAATTTTAGAGAATTTGTTAGCTTCTTATTTCATCTCCATGAAGCATTTAATTCCACTTACTTCTCTTCCATTTAAAAATATTATCTTGGGCTAAGAAGGATTACTCAGTGAATAAAGCACTTGTCAAACAATCACAACAAACAGAATTTGCACCTTGAAATCCCTTGTCAAAAACCAGGCAGGTGGGGTGGCCAGCTGTAATACCAGCAATCAAGAGGCAGACAAAGAAAATCTCAGAGGTCAGCTTGCCCTCTCGACTTTCTGGAGTTGATGAGCTCCCAGTTCAGAAAAGGCTTTGCTCAATAAATAAAGTGGAGAGTGATTGAAAAGGCACCCATTATCAATTTCAGGCTTCTACACACGGGTGGGAGTATCCTCACAGGCCCCTCCCCAGACACACGGATTTGTCTACACACATATGAACGTTCACACACAGAGGCATATATACCATACACAAATATAAGAATATTTCCCCTGCTAGCTTTGTTCCTTCCCTGGACTTTACATTTTAGTCTCCTAAAATACTTTAACTTCTTAAAAGTTTCTATTTCTATGTTTTTAAAATCATTTTATAGTATACTGTGTAGACTTCCTCTGAGCAAATACTGTAACTTCATTTAGTTGTTCCAAACATAACTAGTGCTTAACTCTCAATTATAAGCTCTAAAAACTTATGAAATCAAGTTCTAATTTTCCACCTAGGAATTCAAACATGCTCATTTACCTTTACTCAAATCCATTTTTCCTTCTTTACTTAGCTTAGTAAATGACAATGACTCCTATCAAATATCACCCAGACATTTTTGCCATGATTTTAATATTTCTCCTTTCCTAGGGTTCCACATCTGAATGGCTGTTCCGCATGACACTGATGGTCAGTATAGCAGTCATCTCTAACTTTCTTGGATTTTGTTCAATCCTACAACCCATTAGAGCTGTGGTTCACAACCTGAGGGCCACAACCCCTTCAGATAATCTGATGATTACATTGTAATACATAACATTAGCAAAAGTACAGTTACAAAATAGCAATGGAAATGATTTTATGGTTGAGGTCACCACAACATGAGGAACTGTATTAAAGAGTCATAGCATTAGGAAGGTTGAAAGCCACTCCTAAAAAGAGCCTTCTTTCTAAGATTTGCTTACATTTAAAATATGGACACTGGACTTAATCCTTATTAGCAGGAACTTAAAGGGAGTCTTAACTTTGATTCAACTACAAAGAGATATCTTCATAGAGGCCTTTTCCATTTACTTCCTGTTAAGGATATTGCTGTTGGAAGATAATAACATGCTAAGATCAGTGAGTGTTAAGGATGTAAAGTAGAAGACAGCAGTTGCATGGGAATGGCAACAAGGATGTAGCAACTGTGCTATGGTGACTAATTTTACATCAGCTCAAATGGACAGGGATTACAATGTATGTTGTAATCACTCTTTGTGGGTAGGACTGTGAGAATATTTCTGGGAGAGATTAGCATTAGATTCAGTACACTGAATGAGGACAACCTCACAAATGTGTGTGGGCACTCTCTGATCTACTGTGGATCTAGAAAGAAGAAAAAGACAGAAAAAATATGATGTCTCCAGGCTTGAGCTGGGTCCACCACTTCTGCAATCTATCTCATGAGCCTTTAGGCATAAGCTGAGACTCACATCATTCATTTGCGCGATTCTCAGGACATTAGGTATGGATCAAAACTGTGTTATCATCATATCAGATAATACCAGAAGGCACTGGGACTTATGTGCACATACAGAGCTGTACTCTTTTGTGGAGGCTGGAAGAAGAAATCTATGCATATAAACATACATAATTAAAAATAGAACTAATCTTCAAAAGTGCACAGAGACTATTTCTCTAAAGAATGCCAATTTCCCACTCCTTTTCTTTATATATAGGAAACACAGCTTACTTTTTGTTTATAGTTACCTTTATAATTATTTTATTGAAATTTAAAGCAAGTTGATTATCTCCCAATTATTTCTTGAGTCTGCCTCTTCTTTTAGTCTCCATTGTTAATAACTTTCTCCCAGGAATCATCGTTTGATTCATCATTTGAATCTTCAAAGCAGGGTTCAAAAGGCTCCAGAATTCCTTTCTTGCTGGCCTTGCAAGCTCATCTTTAGCTGACCCTTTCACCCTCCTCTGCCTGCACTACCTCTGTCTAGTTGTAGGGAGGTGTTGATTTCACCAGTATTCAGACTTCCCTACTTTCCTAATTCAATTTGCCTGCCTGGCATTTGTATCAAAGTTTTTTTGAGTATCTTGATGAAACTGCAGAAAGTGAGATACAGCTTAACTTCCCCCACTATCATTAATACACCTGTTAGTGGAATGTCAAACATTTCCTCATTTCTTGACATAGTCAGTTTTTAAAGCAGAGATCCAGTCACGGAAAATAACAGGTCTGTCTCCTTAACGTTTAAAAATTAATCTTGTCCAAATCTCAAGTGCTATTTGAGGATTTAAAAATGTTTTGCTTCTAAATTGGTATATAAATTGACATTAATTATAAAAACTGTATAATCATGACTTAAGTATTCATCAAGTCTAGTAATATCTGTCATAGTAATTATTTTGACAAATAAATCTATAAAAATATTCCCTTATATTAAATTCCAATGTTTATCTTATAAATAAATAATGTTTGGGAGTTGGTGTCATGTCTGAAACAGAATAATTTGCTGCTATAGATAGAAGGTGCAGTATCTGGGATGCTGTGGAAAGTTAGATTAATTTTAGTGTGCGGATTAATTTCCTACTGCTAGTGTAAGATACAATTTCCAAGAAGCTGGTAGATTAAAGTCAAATATTTATCACCTTACATTTATGAGTGTAAGAAGTCTAAGTTCATCTCACTGGGCTACAGTCAAGGGTTTACTGAGCTGCACTCCTGCCTGGAGTCTCTAAGAAAACCACGTACGTGTCCTTGCCATATTCTCAGATTTTCCTAGTGTTCTTGATTCATCATTGAATCTTCCTCACAACAGGCGTCTCTGCTTTGACTCTTAATCTTCTACCTGGATGAGCCAACACAAAACCCTTTATTTTAGCTTCTGTTGGTTAGAATGCTTAATTCCATCTACAATCTTAATTCTCCATTTTCCATATAATGTAACATATTTAAAGGGCATGGGGATTAATATGTGACATCTTGAGGAGGGAGTAATATTTGCCACGGTGGATAAATGACTAAAGGTAGTGTACTGACTAGTTTTGTGCAACTTGACACAGGTGGAGGTATCACAGAGAAAGGAGCTTCAGTTGGGGAAATGCCTCCACGAGACCCAGCTGTAAGGCATTTTCTCAATTAGTGATCAAGGGAGAAAGGCCCCTTGTGGGTGGAACCATCTCTGGGCTGGTAGTCTTGGGTTCTATAAGAGAGCAGACTGAGCAAGCCAGGGGAAGCAAGCCAATAAAGAACATCCCTCCATGGCCTCTGTATCAGCTCCTGCTTCATAACCTGCTTGAGTTCCAGTCCCAACTTCCTTTCCATTCCCAACTTCTTTTAGTGATGAACAACAATGTGGAAATGTAATAAACCCTTTCCTACCCAACTTGCTTTTTGGTCATGATGTTGGTGCAGGAATAGACACCCTGACTAAGACTGGTAGCATGAGATATGGTTATGACTTTATGTTTATATCAGTTAGACAGACACGTACTATATTTTAATACTTTAATACATACAATTCTCACTTAACAAATGCAATCACTTAAGCAGTTATGGTCATGTCTATTTTATGACTATTAGGACCAAGCCAAGGGCATCACTCTTTTTAAGTACTTATTTTCCCTCTCATTTAGATACTTTCTGAAAGTGATCCTTAGGGTGTTAGTAATATATGCCTACTTACCTACTATGAGATTTCTTGTGCCTGATATTCCTTTATCATTTCTTCTGGCAGAAAGGACAATTGAGGAAGACCATCTCTAGGGCTCTGGTTTTCTTTAGTATAATTTTAGGTATTTTAATAGAATCATCATTAAGAATTAAGAAATCATTTGTCTGTTTGTTTAGCATCACTCACTAGAAGACTGTATATCTTTGTTGATCTGAAGTAAATATGCTCAGTAGGGTGGGCTAATGCCCAGTAATTATATAATATTAATTTTATAAGAACAGAAAAGGTATATCAGCTTCAGGAATCAAGTTCTGAGAATTGTCCCTCAGACCTTGCCTCCAAGTTTCATTATACTTCCATAGTGAGTATTTATAAGAAGGTGATTTAACAGTGTGAGAATGGAGTTGATGTGGCCTCAGACATCAAAGGAAGGAAATCATGGCCATATGTCTACACATTCTGCAAATATATGTTGCAAAATTTAATAGATTATGCTACTGTACCAAACATCAGATGCATTTTTAATTAATAAGCTAATAAAAATGATCTCTGAAGTTCTTAAAGGTAATCGCTGATGTGTCCTATTTGTTTTTCAAATTACCAGAAGTGTGCATAGACCTTGCTTGTGTTCTGGAAAACAATCAGACCAGATGAGCTATTGGTGCTTTGAGCTATCATTTATGGTCAATATCATCTACCCAGATTCTCAAGCAAGGAATTACCATGATTCCCACTCCCTTCTCCCTTTGTCTCAGATGTAATAGCATGGTGACAGTCCCTTGCCTTCCTTACACTTCTGTATGAGTTTGTATAAATGACTTAATTTCCTTCTCCATTTTGTATGGGTGAGCCTATAACATGTCATTAAAACAAATGCAATGAATGAAGTATAAGTAAATAATTTTGAACTTTATTTGTTTTTCCTAAAAAATTTAACATTAAGTTTACAGGAGTTCTGTATACCCCATGATGTGTAGTAGCTATGTTTGCAAATATATTACTCCAAGGATGCCATCTTACCTCATTGTATTCATTCTAAGCAATGTTTAAATATGACCTTACTAAGATATAGTTCACATGTCACAAAATTTACTCTTTTAAAGTGTCCATATCTGCAGTCTGGTGTATTCATAAACCCGTACAGTTATGAGTGCAATCAAGTTATAACAGTTAGTACTCCCCAAATTAACCTTTAACATATCAGTGACTACCCAATAGCCTTCTACTCATCCTAACACTAGGAAAAAAAAAACTACTTTCTGCCTCAATGATCAACATATTAAGGACATTTCACATAAATAGGACATTTCCCTCTGTGACTGACTCTATTTGTTAGCATAATCTTTCCTAGGCTCATTGGCAGTGTAGCATGCATAAGTACTTCATTGCTTTTTATATTGCTGAAGAATTATACCATAAGATGGACATGCCACACTTTATTTGCCCATTTAACAGCTGATAGAAACTAAGATAATTTCTACCCTTTTATTCTGTTGAGGAATACAGAGATAAGCATCCATGTACACGTTTTCGGGCTGTTATGCATGCATTTCTTTTATGCCCTATTCCCAGGAGTGGGACTCTGGGTCATGTAGAAGCTCTAGGTTTTTTTTTTTTTTTATAGAGTTGTCCTCACGCATTGCTTTACACTTCCCACCAGCAGCTGTGTGCACATGTGAATTCAATCTCTCCACATTGTCATCTGCTGACCTAACTTGTGCTGTGATAAAGCACAGTCTGATCAAGAGCAACTCAGGGAGGAAAGGGTCCACTGCCATCTGCCCCTGAGGGGCTCCAAGGCAGAAGCCTGGAGGTAGGAACTAGAGCAGCAGCATGGAAGAACACTGCTTACTGGCTTGCTCTTCATTACCTTTTCAGTGAGTTTCCTTTACAACCAGTGCTGCCTGCCAGAAGGACCACCACCTATGGTCTCACATCAATCCTTTTTGTTTTTTTGTTTTTGTTTTGTTTTGTTTTGTTTTCGAGACAGGGTTTCTCTGTATAGCCCTGGCTGTCCTGGAACTCACTTTGTAGACCAGGCTGGCCTCGGACTCAGAAATCCGCCTGCCCCTGCCTCCTGAGTGCTGGGATTAAAGCTATGCGCGCACTACCATGCCCGGCTACATCAGTCCTTAATTGAGATTAATGCACAGCCTGTCTGTAGTCCAATCCGATAGACATATTTTCTCATTTGAGGCTCCCCTATCCCAGAAGACTTTATCTGGAATCATATTGATCAAAACTAACTAGCACAACCCTTGCTAAATTTTATCAACATCTGTTTATATTTAATATTTCTATAAAATTAGTATCTTTTTTATCACCGAAACCACATACTTGACATAGTGATATTTCTTTTAATCTGAAAAATCTTTTGGAAATATTACTAATTATTAACATCTACCACCACCCCTCTTGGGCCCACTCTAAAGTCTTAGATATTATCAAAATGCTGATCATCCCAAATTTAATTTTTGTTTCTGTTAGGTCCAGTTTCTTACTTCTTTCCTTATCAATTGTACCAGTATTTATTAACTGTATATAGTTTATCTCTGTTTTCACCTTTGACTTAGGTTTTCGACTTCAAATCAAAATCTAAATAAAATATTCCTATTCTGAATATTTTTTCAAAATTTATATCGGTAGGTATTCCATTTTTTCCTGTGAAAGCATTTTATATCTGTATCTAAAGTCAAATATGCTGTTTTATCTCTTTAACTAGACTGGAAACACATGGGGAATGAGAACTACATGGGACACATTTTTCTGAGTTCCCTTATCCATAGTTACAATGTAACTAGTTATTGAGTAGTTACAAACATGTGCATTTTAAGATGGACCTGGGTTATGGATGTATACCTTCGTGAAACAGCATTGACTAGTTTTGATTCTTATCACTGGCAGACACTAGGGACAGTGATATCTCAGGAAAGATGATATTTCTGTCATTATAAAGTATGCAACAATCTGAAGACTTGCCTACTTCTTGCATGAACTGGAAGATGCGCCACAGAACTTCTTTCAATAAGAAAATATGAAATAGTCTATGATAAAAAGTATATAACATACCACTTACAGGAAACTACTGTTGTGAAGAAGCAAGGTTTAGCAGCTTAGAGAAAATGAAAGCGTATGTTTTCCTCACATGGGAGTCTGAGTAGAGCCTTCTGGGCTGGCGGACAGCTGTGCTCCAGGCAATACTTTAGGACCTGGCTTTCCGACTCTGCTTCTGGATTATACCTTAAGATTTGTCCTCATTTGCTTGCGTGGAGCCAGGTTCAGATATATGTTTCTTTCAGTTGGTGAGAAGAGACCTGGGAATATCAAGGTTCTCTGAAGGTTTGAGGGGCCAGGCCTGGAAGCAACGTCACTGCTGCTGACATCAGTGATAAGAACTCAATTAGTGACACAAGTTCGCCAGTGCTACTGGGAAACACATGGACTGGCTAGGCAATCGTATCAGTTATAACTGTCTGAGCATTCTGGAAATGAAATTCTTCTACATGTACACAGATCAATCTTTCCATTTACTAATGAGAAAACTCAGGCTACATGTTGTGGATTGGGTCTAATGCTGCTTGTGTTAATTCAGCTCCCCCAAATTATGCGGAACCACATGTCTGCATGTAAGGCACAGAGGATCTCTGCCCCTGGTTGGCTTTGATTGGAAAATAAAGTTGCCAGCAGCTAAATGGCTGAACAGGGAGATAGAGGCGGGACTTTGTGGTTCCCGGGTAAGGAAGGAGAATCGCCATAGCAAGGAAAGGAATAAGATGCAGTAGGCTTGAGAGCAGCAGAAGACATAATACCAACCATGTAAGAGCCGGGTAAGAGTTGCCTCAGATCGCCCCTCCCTCACTGGGTCTAGGAGTATCAGAGGGGAGGTGTTAGCAACGTGGAAGTTTTGGAGTGGGCCAGCCATCATGCTGTTTAAGGCATATTAAAATAGATAATAATATCCATGTATATGCATGTATATCTTTCATTCGAGAATCCAGAGCATCGGGTGGGTACTAAGGAACACGTGACGCAGCCGCCTGGTGATGAGAATGGATTATTACCTACAGCAACAGCTGCAGAGACTATTACTAACCATCTATGTAAGTCCAAGCACATAATACTCTGGGGCCTTTAAAAAATGTAAGCTTCTCCACTTTCTCCCTCTACAGGTGGGGGACTTACATATACTAATGTAGATACTTACCTAATCAATGCTTTATCATTGTTGATATACCATATACCTCTACTATGTATGATCGATTGCTCACCATATATCTAACTTTGAACATCTGGTCGATGAAGAAATACCTAATAAAAGCTAAATGTTTACAGGTAAGTAGATGGTGATTGGTTGAGAGAGAGAGAGAGAGAGAAAATGGAGGAATTTAAAAAATTAAGGTCACGGTGTTATTGTGTGGTGGGATTTATGAATCTAAGGTTATATAGGTGGTAACAATCTGTGCAGCCTGGATTTCCTCGTTTTAAACTGAGGGACTGGTATGCGTGCATGTGGATGAAGACGCTGAGAGTTGGGCCCAGTTCCGTCTTTTCCAGAATGCTCAGAACGTTATAGATGATATAGTTGCCTAACTACCAGTTATTTCTTTGTCATCAAGAGTACCTGCTTAATCTCAGTTATCAAACATGCTCCCTTTAAATCAGGACTTCTAGTGTACAATGGTTATGAGATGTTGGAGACATAATATTTGCCATTTGTCATGTTTGAATTGTGTCTATGATCTCTATCACCTAACAAAAGCAAACCTTTTGACCACAGGAACTCACTAAACATTAATTCGTTCAACTGTGTACCACATCATGGGGTTAACGCAACACAGTAAAGAGAAATGTATTAAAATAGTAAGTATCACTTAGCGCTTCATAAATTTAAGCTTTTACTGATGTTTCTGCCACTACATATTACTGAATTTGTTATCTAGGTAACAGGAAAGTATTTAACCATTATAAGTAAATCTTTCATTAATATATAGAAGATATTTAAGGTGCTCTAGGTTGCTTACATGAATTTTCCTTATTTTTAAACATATATATGCTACTGAATAAAAGTTAGCCTGTTACCAAGATAACTCCTTAATATAGTACTTTAATTTCTGTAGCAGTTATAATCATACAATAAATGGAACACTAACATATTTGTGTACTCTGCTTCTATTTGTCAGTTAAGTAATGTTACAACTTGACAATTTAACACCTTTGTGGGGAAATTCAGAACATCAATATTGCTGTAATTTGCTCTGACTACATTCTTAGGTTTAAATTCAGTTTGTCAATTTCATCTATTCCTTTGTTATGGTAACATCTTAGGAAAAACTAAGTACATAAATGATTGTTTTCTTGATAAATAAAGCATTGAGTTTGACATAAGTCCAGGAACTGAAAAGGTTTTATAGGGCTTCACTAGGTTTTGTTTTGTTGTTGATGATGTTGTTGTTCTTGTTGTTTTATCTATTTCGCAAGCGAAGTCTTCATAGAAGTGATTTGTCTCTTCTCCCATACAGCAAAAATGACAAGAAGAGCTGAAGATTCGTGTACTCCCTTCCCCCTTCTTTTAAAAGATTTATTTATTTATTTTATGTATATGGGTACACTTGTAGCTGAACAGATGGCTGTGAGCCCTCCTGTGGTTGTTGGGAATTGAATTTTAGGACCTCTGCTGGCTCTGGTCGGCCCAGCTTGCTACAGACCCACCAAAAGAGGGCGTTCTTCGGGAGAGCAGTCAGTGCTTTTACTTGCTGAGCCATCTCATCAGCCCCAACTCCTTCAGTCCTAGGCAGTGTCAACAAGCGACCCTCCAAGGCAGTTAATTTTATTATGTGCTAAGAACAGCAGCAGAAGCAATTGTAGACATCTAGCATCTATCAGTGCTGTGGCTTCACCTTTCTTCATCTTTTTTTTTTTTTTTTTTCTGAGACACCTTTTCTCTATCCTCGTGCACACCGCAGCACTAAATGGACTCTGCGTTTTAAAAACGGAGAATAAAAAGGGAATTGTAGCAGTAGTGAATTAATCTGCTCTACTGCCCCAATGTTGTGGATTCTTGGATGAAAGACACACCTGTAACCTTATATTTAATATTCCCTAAGCAGCTCAATGGTGGAGACCCCTCTCAAACCTCCATATGGCTAGGCTAGCATACTCTCCTCTCCAATATTCCTGAATTATTACTTACTTACTAAAATCTATATTCCGTCCTGGCCTCCCTGGCCTGTAGCCCTCTTGGGCCATGATCCTGTAGTGAAAAGTGGGTGGAGCTCAGGAGAGTAACTAGAAGAAAGGGAATAAGAAAATATATTTGATCAAAATTCATTATACTCGTGTATGAAATTATTAAAAATATTTATTTTATTGCCAATAATCCTTTTCAAAATATGTCAATATCATTTCAGTGAGAGTTTATGTCGCTACTGACATCATAAAAGTAGGATTTTCAAACATAATAATGCTTTTAATATGCATGCTTATAATTAATTGTGGTTTAGAAATAGTTAAAATTAAATTTTGCAAGATATGATTGCATATGCATGGACTCTCTCTCTCTTTCTCTCTCTCTCTCTCTCTCTCTCTCTCACACACACACACACACACACACAGACACACACAGACACACACAGATAAATTTGATAAATATCCACCATGTATTTGATAGAGGCTTTTATTTCACTGAAAATAATCTTGAAAAGAAATTCTATTGAGGTAGATGGAGGTAATGAGAAATGAGAAGATACTGCAAAATGACCTTTTAGAAAGTACAACTTTGGCTAAATTAATTGATTAATTAATACTAAGCTGTCAAATACATCACTGATGTGGCTTTATGCCATAAGCCAAGCTACCACATTTTCATAAAATGTAAAAAATATGAATCATAAAGTGATTTCACTGGGCATTCTAGGAAGAGTCAATATTTATAGGCTTATACATGCAAAATGTGTAGCTATTTTCTAAAATCAATAAGGATTGAAAACTTGAAGTTATCATGCTTATGTACTAGAGTACACTGGGTAGTATTATGGGTTCTCCCCACTTTCTCTATCAACCTCCTAAAGTGGAAACATTTATTTTATGTGCATTAGTATTTTGCCTGCATGTATGTCTGTGTGGGAGCTGTTGTATCCCCTAGACCTGGAGTGACAGGCAGTTGTAAGCTAACTTGTAGGTCCTGGGAATTGAACCCCATTCCTCTGGAAGAGCAGCCAGCAGTCTTAACCAATGAACCATCTCTCCAGTCCCTGGAAGCACTTGTTTAGAAAACAAATAATCACTGCTATGGCCTCTCTTTAAATTCACAGGTCAATCTGAAAATATACATAAATAATTGAATTCTGAATATTGTTGAAGTATTGTCAATTTATGCTCATAAGTTATATCATTTTTGACATATTTTACAAAGAGTGGAATGATAAATATCACTACTTAAAATTAAGGAGCAACGTTGAATTGAACCTGAGATGTTGTTTCCACATCTTATTTTTAAAAATGATACATTTTAGAAAAATTCAGAGGAAGTATTAGAAGTCAATTATGTTTGCCTCCTTTTATATTAATAAAGTGTTTGTGTATCTATCAATGATATTTTTCTGTTATCCAAAACTTTGTCTTGACACCATTTCAATCTTTGCAGTTTGAGGGATTCCAACAAGTGTCGCCACTAGAGGGCACTAGTGATCTATATTTAACTGGATGGCTGTTTAAAATGATGTAATTGGATAATTTGTAATGCTTTCTGGGTTAAAGAAATATTGCTCCTGTAAAACTCTAAATTTAGAAAAGAGGTGCTTAGAGAATAATATATCATCCTTGGAAATTAAGTGACTCTACAAAGGTAAGTAAGTAGTGACTATGTAGGTGTGTTTATGGAGGGTTAGTGAGTTTTAATTATTTGAGGCAGTCTGAGGGATGGAATGAGACCACCTTCATTGAGCTGGGTGGAATGTGGCTGAGGAATCAGCTAAGGAAGGACACTTGGGTTGCACTTTGTTTCCGTTGCTCCCTGGCTAGAGGACAGATCCAGCCTTTACTGTCCAGATTTTTACTTTGTTAAATGAATATGGCCTGTTCCATGATTCTATTAACCTCTTCTTGGATTCTCTTTCTGTGAGTGTCCATCAGACCCTGAAGTTTTGTTGGATGAAAACGTAGTGACTTTTATGCTTTGATCTCTCAGATAGACCCGAATCATAAAATCCACAAGAAAAGAATACTTGTATGATTGCTCTTGAGATGTACGAGAAGGAAAAGAATTAACTGTTGTTGGTAAGAATTCTTTACTGGGTGACATCAGGAAAAGTTAGGAATTATACCTTTAAGTCCTTACGATGTTTTAGATCAAGCGTACCTGTTTTTAAATCAGTTGCTTTATGAATTATGTCAATGACCCCTCATTTACTATTTAGCACTGATCAATATATAAAGATTCCCACCTAGCAATTTTATTATCCATTCATCAGTTGGTGGACATGTAGGCTGTTTCCAAATCTGACTACTATAAATAGAGCAACAATGAACATGGATGCACAATTCTCTTTGTAGTAGAATGCTAAATCCTTTGTGAACATGCCAAAGAATAGTATATCTGATGTAGATCGATCAATATTCAGCTTCCTGGGGAATCAGCATTTTGATTTACATGATGTCTTTGCAAGTTCACAGTTCCACAAGCAATGAACAAGTATTTTTGTTTGCCCACTGTAAATGTAACTTTTATTCGCCAGATGTAACTATTGTTCCAAAGGTTTACTGCTGAATAGCTTGCCCCTTCTAGTACTTCTGAACTCTAGCTGGCTGGTTCAACTCAGCTATTCTGGCTCAAACTCTTCCCCCAGGCTGACTGATTCAATCTACCTTCTCTTGGTTTCTCACTGAACTGCTCTGCTTGACTTCAAACTAACTGGCCATTTCTTCTAACCTTCTGCCTCCTTCTTATTCTCTGGATCATTCTGTCTTCAGCGCTGTCTCTGTAAAATTGTCCTAGTGGAACTGGCTCCTCTCTTCTCTCTTCTCTCTTCTCTCTTCTCTCTTCTCTCTTCTCTCTTCTCTCTTCTCTCTTCTCTCTTCTCTCTTCTCTCTCCCTCCCCTCTCCTCCCCTCCCCTCTCCCTTCTCCCCTCTCTTTTTCTCTCTTGCCCTCTTAAGTTGTTTCACTTTTCTGTCTGTTTTCATGAGACATGGCCATATCTTATCTCTGACTCATTCTGTCAAAACTTTCTCTGATTTGTCACATTGTCTTCCCCTCAATTAGATTAGATGTCACTTTCAAACATGGCTGGCTCCTTAGATGAACTAACTTTACCTTGTTTGGGATTAAAGGTGTATACCAAGGAACTGTCTGTATTCTAGACAGAGTGATTAAAGGTAAGTACTAAGTGTTTGTGTTCCAGTGTTTGTGTTCCAGCTGGATCACACAGATCTAATTCTTTGGATGTGATTCCTTGCCAGAATAGCCATGTTTCTAGATTAAACTTCGTCTATATTCCACATTCTTGCCAGCATATTTTGTCATTTATTTTATTGAATTTGCCACTCTGACTACAGTAAATTGAAATCTCAAAGTAACTTTAATTTTCATTTCCCTGATGAGTAAGAAGTTGAACATTTAAAAAACATTTTCTCAGCCATTTGTGTTTCATCTTTATGGACTCTAAGTACCTAATTTTTAATTGGGTTGTTTGTTTTCTTGATATTTAGTAGTATTTTAAAATTCTTTTTATATTCTAGACACTAACCCTATATCAGATGCGTAAGTGGTAAAGATCCTTTTCAATTTATTATGGAGCAGCTTTGTTCAAATGACAGTGTCCTTTGCCATATCAGCTTTTGAGTTTCATGAAATTCCAGTTTTTAATTGTTTATCGTAAGGCCTGTGCTTTCAATGTCTTGCTCAGACAGTTCTTCCCTGTGCCTGTAAATTCAAGCCTATTCCTCTACTTTCTCTTCTATTAGATTCAGAGTATCTGGTCTTATGCTGAGTTCTTTGATGCATTTAGAATTGAGGAATGTGCCAATAGATAGACAAGAGCCTGTTTTTATTATTCTACACACTGCTATGCAGTTTGACCAGAAACATTGTTTGAAATGCTGTCTTTTCTCCACTATGTAATTTTTACTTCTTTGGCAAAACAAACAAACATACACATATGCATACATACATACATACATACATACATACATACATACATACATACAAACAGCAGCAGCAGCAACAACAACAACCCCCACCACAGTAACAAAACCCAGCCAACCAAACAAATAACCTGCTGTGTTTAGGTGGTGGAATTATGTCAGGATTTTCAATTTGAGTCTGTTGATCAATATATCTATTTTAGTGTCAGTACCATGCTGCTTATTATGAAAGCTCTGTAATACTACTTGAAATATGGGATGGCAATAACTCCAGCAGCTATTTCATTGTTCGGGATTGTTTTAGATATCCTGTTTTCTTTGTAATTCTGGAGTCTGCTCTTTGAAATGAGTCAGCTTTGGACTAAATAAGCATCGTTCTTAGGTGACTGCTTTTACTTACAGGTTCAGTATTTTTTTTGGCGCCTTGCAATAAATGATATTCAGATGAATCTGATATTAACACTCATATCTATCATTTTAAAATTAAGTTGTATTATGCAAGGAATAAAACTAAAGCATAAACTCATAGTCGTAACCATTTAAAACTTTGAATTCAATGTCCAAGACTCCCAGGCAACTAGAAATTAAGAGGACTGTCTCTTTAAAAAAGGCAAGTCCTAAAACTCCATGAAATTTCTCTCACATTCATGAATAAATTAAACTACGCATGCACAGGAGAACATCTAACGAACACACAGGAGCAAATCAGTTTGCACTCGGAAATGCTAAGCTGCAAAGATTTCCTGCAAACCGTAATGCTGACAGAATTGACATTTAAATCTTTCAAATGAGGATCCTTAATTGAAACCTCAGAAGGACTATGACACGGAAATGATGATAATATCCTCAGGACTAAATGTTCATTCTAAGATGAAGGCCAAAGTAAGTCCCTGTCTAGAAAATTATAGAATGAAAACCACACGAGTTCGAGACAATTTAACCATTCTCTCCTAGAAAGAGAAGGAGATGCACAGGTTTTGGAAGGTTGCCAAAACTTGTTAACTTCAGGAAGCTCTAAAGGTACAAAACACTTAAAGCTCCTCCTCAAGGTCTTGAAAGATGCTGTGAGTACACAGTGGCTGAGATGAGAGTCAGACTAAGAACAGCTTTAGAGATGTACAGAGAACTAGAGGATGCAGACTTCTTAAGTTGCCACCAATGTTGGAGTGGGCTGTTGGTGAGACAGTTGCCCTTGAATGACCTATACTTCTAAAAGGAAGCTTACAATAACAGTGTAGAAAACAGTTCAAGTACATTCACTGGTACATTAAGCTAGACCTGGGTAGAATTGCTGGTTAAGTTTCTAACCAGTGTGCTGTCTGGAGTGAATGGGCATTTGTTTATATCCTCCCAGGAAAACACTAACCTGCAAAAGGATGCTATGGCCCATAATTGTACATAGTTGACAGTGTGTGAATGTTAACTAAAGTACTATCAGTGTGAAATGAATAAAGGAAAACTGGACTCACAGTTAAAAGCAAAAGTAGATAACAGAAAAAAATGCTTAAGATGACTCAAATGTTAGTATCAAAGATTGAATTTTAAACTGGTGTGTGTGTGTGTGTGTGTGTGTGTGTGTGTGTGTGTGTGTTGTGAAGGATTCAAATTAAATGATGCTGAACAGATGAAGAATCTAGGAAAAAACCTATTATGCTGGGTAGTTTTTTCATCTATTTGACACAAACTAGAGTTATTTGAGAATACCATGTTTCCCCAGATCATTGTGAACAATCTCATCAATTTACATGATGTTGATTCAAAACCTCAATCAATGGACACATTTTCATGTTTTAACCTTATGATTATTAGAGCTCAGTCAACTGCAGGTAAAACTGAGGAACCTAAATGCCACAGACTGGGCTCAATGCCCCCCCCCCGATCCATGGGAATGAGGGGTTCTGGCAGGTGGACATGGAGTTGGTGAGGATGGGGTGACAGACTCGACACAAGGGAGTGTGGATCTGAATGTAATGTCAAATTGAGCATCAAACTTTTTTTTTAATTTTCTTTATTTACATTTCAAATGCTATCCCAAAAGTTCCCTATACCCCACCCCTGCCCCTGCTCCTTTTTATACTGAAGAAAATAGGGAAATTAGGTGACACATGGGCAGGATACAATGAGGTTACAGGATGCTTAATGACTCTAACACAAAACAAAGGAATACAAACACAAAGACTGGAAGGAACTGGGCAATAAAACAACTGAGACAAAGTCAGTTCTATCTAAGGTCAGTTATATTCTTAGAAGCCAGGTGTGAAGTCTTTACACTCTCAGGGCAAGGGCATGCCCAAGTCATGGTTCTAATTAGGGAGTTACACTCTAGCTAATCTTCTCGTGAATAATGCAATACGCTAAAACCACAGCCTGATCTACTTCCTAAACCATTGTAATTCCTGTATATGGGAGCAACTTGGCTTTTATTCTGAGTGACAGTGTGGGGGGAATTTTCTACTAATAAGTAATGTAGTCTGCCATACATAACTATAATAAGAATTCTAAACTTAGGTTGCTAAGCTTGCCCTGAGATTTCTAACTTTATGTAGTAGATAGTAATGCATGATTTCTTTCACTATCTCTCATACAATACTAGAGGCAATTCTGAATGTCACTGAATAGGCAACATTCTTAATGAATTCCAAGTCCAGGGTAGGCTCAAGGACTATCTAGGTGAAGGCCAGGAAGCAAGTTCGATTTTGCTTAGGTATTTGGCAAGTTATTGCTTGGAGGCACCTATAACAAAACAATACTGAAAGAAAACACGCAGATCCATTCACAAGGACAAAATTGGAGCATACGTGCTATGGGATGCCACAGCTCCAGGACACTAAGTTTCTGTGAAAATCTTTGCTTTGGGACTGCTTCCAGGTTCCTAAACCTGTCAAGCAAGTCACTACTGGAGTGGATGTAGTACCTAAAGCCATAATTAAAGAAGGATGTATGGATTATATATGTGGGTTGTGAAGACTATGACATATATAGATGTAAAACCCTTAAATTATAGGATTGTAGTAGCAAAACAAGCAAGAGGAGGTTGACAGAATCCTGTATTGGCAAAGCTATAATTTTTCATAAAGTACAAACACTAAGTATAAGAAGGATGTCATCAGAATTAACCTTTGCAATTATTCGTCTAAAGCAAATCAGAATAATTACATGCTTAGTGTTAATTATGCTATTTAAGGAAAATAGACCTAATACTTCAATTTAAAAGTAGAGATTGTGCTACTGGTTTAAAATAAATAACAAAACCAAGTCTCAGTGATGTGTTGTTTATGCAGAATTTGCTTACTATAAAAATGTGATGTCAGTAGGTTAAAGCGTAAGGATAAGAAAATCTACATTATACAACTGATAAGAATTGATAGCTGATGTGAATATATTGAAACAATACAAAATGCATCTCAAGACAACTACCTCCTAGAAATAGGATCATGACTGTAGAAAATCAAATAACCCTATTAAACAATGGGGTACAGAGCTAAATAAAGAATTCTCAACTGAGGAATACTGAATGGCTGAGAAGCACCTGAAAAAAAAATGTTTAAAATTCTTAATCAGGGAAATGCAAATCAAAACAACCCTGAGATTCCAACTCATACCAGTCAGAATGGCTAAGATCAAAAATACAGGTGACAGCAGATGCTGGCAAGGATGTGGAAAAAGAGGAACACTCCTCCATTGTTGGTGGGATTGCAAGCTGGTACAACCACTCTGGAAATCTGTTTGGTGGTTCCTCAGAAAATTGGACATAGTACTACTGGGAGATCCAGCAATTCCTCTCCTGGGCATATACCCAGAAGATATTCCAACTTCTAATAAGGACACATGTTCCACTATGTTCATAGCAGCATATTTATAATAGCCAGAAGCTGGAAAGAACCCAGATGTCCCTCAGCAGAGGAATGAATACAGAAAATGTGATACATTTACACAATGGAGTACTACTCAGCTACTAAAAACAATGAATTCATGAAATTTTTAGGCAAATAGATGCATCTGGAGAACATCATCCTGAGCAAGGTAAACCAATAACAAAAGAACACACATGATATACACTCACTGATAAGAAGATATTAGACCAGAAACTTAGAATATCCAAGATACAATTTGCAAAACACATGAAACTCAAGAAGGAAGACCAAAGTGTGGACACTTGGCTCGTTCTTAGAATGGGGAACAAAATACCCATGGAAGGAGTTACAGAGACAAAATTCAGAGCTGAGATGGAAGGAAGGACCATCCAGAGACTGCCCCACCTGGTGATCCATCCCATATACAACCACCAAACCCAGACATCATTGCATATACCAGAAAGATTTTGCTGACAGGACCCTGATATAGCTCTCTCTTGTGAGGCTATGCCAGTGCCTGGCAAATATAGAAGTAGATTCTAACAGTCATCTATTGCATGGGACACAAGGCCCCAATGAAAGGCGCTAGAGAATGTACCCAAGGGGCTGAAGGGGTCTGCAGCCCTATAGGAGGAACAATATGAACTAACCAGTACCCCCAGAGATGTGTCTCTAGTTGCATATGTAGCAGAGGATGGCCTAGTGGGCCATCAATGGAAGGAGAGGCCCTTGGTCTTGTGAAGATCATATGCCCCAGTACAGGGGAATGCCAGGGACAGGATGCAGGAGTAGGTGGGTTGGGGAGCATTGTGGGGGGAGGGTATTGGGGGCTTTGGGGATATCATTTGAAATGTAAATGAAGCAAATATCTAATAAAAAGAAAACATTAATAGAATCATATTTTTGTGTATGATTTCCTGGAGATAAAAGGATAAATTAACCAAGAAGAAATATCAATCATATGCATATTATTAGGTACATAAAAGCATATGCACCTAATAATAGAGAGAGAGCTATAGATATCATGAACAAGGACAGAAAATATCCCTCCCAGATTGGACCCAGGCAAGCCTATGGGAACTTTTTTGATTGATGATTGTTGTGGGAGTGCCTACTTCTGGTAGTGACATCCCTGGGAAGGTGGTCCTGGGCCCACCCCAGAACCTATGAGGAGTAAGCCCATAAACAGTTCTCCCCCATGGCCTCTGTCTCAGCTCCTGCTTCCAGATTTCTGCCTTGATTCCCTGATCTAATTTCTCATAGCCCCTTGGATCATATGGTCAGTCTCAAGCATGCTTCTTTTTTATTGGGGGATGGGTAGGGGTTGGCGAATTTTTTTCTCTTTCTTTTTTTTAAGTTTTAATTGGTTCTTTGTGAATTTTCCATCATGCACTTCAATCCCACTCATCTTACCCTCTCCTAGTACCCACCCCCAACAAAGAAAAAAAAATTGTTGTGGAAGTGTAGTGTGTATCATTGTGGGTCCCACAGCATATCTTTTCTCTACATTTCTTTGCTTGTAAATATTTATTACAATGAATTGTCTGTCCCAGGCTCATTTCCATCTAGTGCCCTCAGTTACTGGAGGAATTCTTATAGTCTCTAGCTTGTTCCCATTCTTAAGAGCTCTTGGGACCTGCAGGGAACACCACCTGCATGGTGCTAGACTGGTGGTCAGCTCGGTCTTGCTGTTCTCAGTGGATGTTAGGCTACTAAGCATTCAGATATTCATAGGTCAGAACACGGAGTGTAGACATGACTTCTCTCCTCTATAGCACCTACTGGTGCCCATGTGACATACCAGCCCCAACTGCAATGTATAGGGGCAGGTTGAAGTGCATTCATTATAGAGACAACAGCTCTTCTCTGACACGCGTTCTAGGCTGCTTCTCAGTGTTATGTATAAGTAGAAATTAGTAAAGGTCGTTATGGATTATCAGAAGAAGTAACAAGAACATGGAATCATCCTCAAAACAAATACTGTGGGTTAAGGACTGGAGTCAAAGCTACATCTATGATGCTATTGCTACTACTTAACTGTACACAGGGGCCTATCGTAAGATTATTTAATGCAGTTTTGAGTGAGCATGGTCCTTCCTGGACAATTGCTATTACTACAATTATCTTCTCAAATGTGGCAAAAGAGGAGATACAGGAGGACATATCACCTAAATTCTCAAACCACTACAGGTGGTTTTAATTGGGAGGCTCTCAATAAAATTATATGCATTTCATCTAATTCCTGCCCACTGCATGTTCTTGTGTGTGCACTCTGAGATGTGATTTCCTGCCCATTGCCCCTGTATTCCTCTTTCTGATTCTAGCCCCTGAAGGAATGATTTCTTGGCTATGCTACAGGGTTTCTTTACAGAGCCCTGAGCTAACCTGTAATCTGAAAGCATGGTATCAGTTGCACAGCTTTCCTGTGACAAACATCCCAACATTCCTATCAAATGCTGGGATCTACATCTTCCCAAAGCATTTCCAGGTTTGCTTCCTAGCCATTCTTCTTCTGTTTGTTTATGCTGATACATCTCCTACCATTTATCTCCCTTTGAATTCAATGTTTCTGGCTCACCAAAGCAGTATTTATGACAAGACATGGTGATTCTTGTCACATTGTTCTCCACAATTAGTGGACTCCTACTGATGAGGGGTCAAATGCTTTAAAATCTTAAGATTTAAAACATTATATTTCCTGTTCTGTAGTTTTTTTGATGTATATTTAAAGAACGAGACTATACTTCCTGAACTCCAATTAATACTTTCCGATGGACTTGAAAGCATAGCCTTCACAGAGCTAAAGTGACCTTTGTGTATTCTGTTTTATGGCAGTTAAACAAGTTCTTTAAGGTGACTGTGTCCAACACAGCCATCTGCTCCCAACTTGTCTCATTTTAATTTGCTGTTTCCCTTTTGGCAAACAGATAATGAAGAAAGGAAGTGGAGGGAGGAGAAAGGATGCAGACCTGTATTTACTGTTCAGAGAGGTAGGATCAAAATAACCCTTGCTAACATGTTCTTTTCCACCTACCCACAGGTGGGATGGCCTCAGAGTGAGCACTATTTGTCTCCTTAATATTTGGTGACTCCTTTGGTGTCACTAAAGGAGAATGAGGAATGACAGCTTCTGTTTCAAATTGTTTCAAAATGTTTAAATTGGGCAGAGTTGCCAAGTGCAGCTTAAATAAACCCAGGAATGTACACAGTATGAAGATGTGTTAGTATATTAAACATAGAGAAGGCCAGTATGGGTGGTTCTTCTATTTCACATGCCTCTCCTTTTCACTAGCAATTTCTCCAGTGGCTCCCAGACTATTTTTAAATATAAACTACCAAATCACTGACACGTTTTCTGAGGATAGGTAAATCTTTAATCCTTCATAGTATGTCTGGGGATTTGCTCAAAACACTGCTTTTATATGGCCAGGCTAAAAATACAGCAGAGACTATGAAAATGTAAACATTTCCTCTCTCTTTCTCTCTCCAAACCTCACAACTGGCATACAGTTGCTGAGGAAACAAGCATAATATGAAAGACATTTCCAACTAACAGTCCTATGTACTGCAACGTAAATAATTGTGTTTATTTGGGAAACAGCTAATGCAATTACTTCCAGACATGCTTTAAAAAGAAAAAATCTGAGGAGACTTTTGTTGGTGTGCATATATATGTACACACACTCACACACACACACACACACAGAGAGAGAGAGAGAGAGAGAGAGAGAGAGAGAGAGAGAGAGAGAGAGAGAGAGAGAGAGAGAGAGAGAGAATTAGCTGCTTCGGGTACTAGGTACAATCACAATTCTGTGCAAACTTCTTCATTATATACTTCCAGAAATGTATGCTACATACCCATTGGATAATGCCTGTCCATTCCCTCAGCTTCTGGAAACTGATGCCATTTTTCTATTATTATGAATTCATCTGTTTTGGTATGTGTTGTACGTATAGTAGTATGTATCTTTTTTTGCTTGCCTTATTTGTAACTGTATGCTCTCCTGTTAACAGGTTTGTACATGTTGCAGCAACACTCAAGAGTTTGTTGCCTCTTAGGACTGAATAGGTCTTAAAAAGGTCCCCTGGCTATGCCGTATTTTATCTGATGAGTCTCCTTGGGTTCTTCTCTCTCTCTCTCTGCTTACTTTCCCTAATGCTTATATGTACATGAGTGTTCCTGCTTCTTGCTTTCATTTTGCAAGTATATTTATGGAAGTGAAATTGCTGGATTGTGAGACAATTCCTACTTATTACCAATTATGCACAGTTATCCTCAATTCATAACGATATTTCCTTCTTGGTATTCTGTGTTTTTCTGCAGGAAGGTACTCTCATGTATATGATAAAAATTTACTAAAATTTTTATTATTCACAGGATGTCAGCAAGAATCAAGGAGAAAAAGAAGATGTCAGATGTCAAACTTTCTTTTCTTTATTTCTTCCTTTGCTTGTTTCTTTCTTTCATTTATTTCTGAGCAGAATCTCTGTGTATCCTGGTTGGCCAAACTTCTCTGGCTGACATCAAGTTCATTTAGTTTAAATTTTATCTATCAGCATAAATTATTTACATTCATTGGTACTTTAATATTTTATGGGTCCTTGCATATTATTAGACTGTACGAATTCAAACATTTACTTATATTGTCAAATATTAATTTTCCCCCGAGGTTGCGAGAATGACATAGTGTATTCTCTTTTAATATATTCAATGTGTAACAGTACTTTAGACAGAGAAGACAAGGAGACTAATTGCAGTCATTATCTTTTCAAAGCTTATGAAGTAATGAAACTGGGTCATGTGCTTAATCTGCATCATACACGACTTAGGAAATATTATGTTTGTTTTAGGGGTAAAGAGTTCAGACTGACTAAGCTACATCCCTCACTCTTTGACTGTAGCTTTCTAAGTCTTGGTACAGTCAACTGATGTGATCTCCACGTTAAGGCCATTGCTAACCAACTTATTCTCCGCATCCCTTCCTCAAATGGCTGGTAGATAGAAAATGTCAACAGTCAACTGACATCATTTTTCCTGGACATCATTCATGTGCAAACAGACTGGCTGCACTGGAAGCAACAGTTCATCTTCAGTCCAATGCCAGTGGCTGGACACATGGTTTACAGGGGGAAAGTCATAATCACATGTCATATCATAGAGAGATTTCTCAGGACGGAGGCCTAGAAAACATCTGATGCTTTGAGTACTTGGGAATTAAATCCCCAGATCTACTGAAAGAACAGCCAGTTTTCTTAACTGCTGAACCATCTCTCTAGCCCTGATCTTACTACTTTTAAGTAAAATCTTAATTTGTAATAGCCATAAATAATATTAAAATATGAATCTTAAGTTCTTATTTGAACAAATTACAATATTTTTCTTTTATTCTCTTTCCTTATCTTATCCTTCCTCCCCTACCCATAACCTACAGAGTTGAAATGAATAATTCTAGCTTTTTTTTTTTCAGAATTATCAATGCAATAAACTACCATTATGATTTCAGGTGTCTACTAAAATCTTTGGCGACACATTAAGTCTCATTTCTTATTTTTATTTGCTTCCTCCCCTTTCCATACTTTGAAATGATAAGATAGAAATAGAATTTGGAGATCAGTCAGCCAGCTTTCCTAGCTTACAGTGAACAGCTAGGTGTCAGGGCAGGTTGGTGTTTTGTCAACTTGACATGAACTAGAGATGCTACCTCCATCAGCTTGGCATGTGCCATTGACTGAAGGCATTTTCCTGATTACTGACTGATGTGGGTAATTGCCTCCTGTGAGAAAGCTTGTATAAGTTCCAGGTTGAGCAAGTCATGAGAGTAAGCTAGTAAACAGCTCCCCTCCTTGGGCACTGCTTCAGCTCCTGTCTCCCTCCGCATTGCTGCTTGAGTTCCTGCTCAGACTTTCCTCAGCAATGAACTGTGAAATGAAGTGGAAACCACGTAGACTCTTTTTCTCTTTCCAAATTGTTTTTGGTCAGGGTTTAGTTATAACAACAGAAAGTAGCTAATCTGATGTCTGATTTATATTTATATATGCTATATTTGTATTTAATGGAGACAAAATGAAAATTCCATAAGCCTCTTCTATGGAATGATATGTTTAAAAATTGATCAGTTTTTGTTAGGGTATTTGTGAAGGTATGCACAAATGCATAGAATTTCATTTATGTAATTTACAATTTTAAGACAATGAAGAGGAATCCATGGCTTAAAGGATATCTATTTTCATTTTCAATGAAATGAGGGATCTATCCCTTCCATAGTGTCCTCTGGAGAGCTCACTACATATAGTCAATAGTACCTCTACTTGGCTTCATCATGAACACAATTATAGAAGTGGATTCTGAAATTATTAAGGGAAGGGAATACAATTCCCTTATGTATAAACTGATCAATTTTTAGAAAATCATAATTTCTTTATTTTTTTTCTCACTGTTAGAATAAGCAAACAAATGAGGTCTGTGTCACATGACTGAGGACAGAGAAATGTGAGCAGTAAAGTTATCAGTCATTAACATTTAAATCTACAGATTGGGTAATGACATTACCTCACAAATGTTGAAGAATGCCATCTACTCCACTTACAGTCAGGCAGAAGAAAGACAGGAAGGATCAATGTACCCTGTTTAAGGTAAAACACTCATGGAAATCCATGTCACCCAATTTCAGGTGCTCTTAGATAATGTAGATACTACAGTCTTCCCAGTTCTATAAGTCAGAGGTCTTTTATATAGCACATGGTTAAATTTTTCCATAATTACATGATTAGACCTTTCAAAAATTTCTTTATGGATATATACATATATAGTGGTCCTGTTTCTCTAGGAAACTCTAATACCCTTGAAGATGCATGCATTAGGATGCTATGAGCAGAATATATGTAAGATATGTACGATTCAAGAAAAATCCATATTCAAAAATTTGTGAAACTGACAACTTACTAATCTACCCTCAATTCTTGTTTTCATCCCAGTGCTAATTATCCAATGAATATGAGAAACAAAAGATCATCAAAACTGTAATCTTAGCAGTGAATGTATCTGTTAACAGATATGATGTCTACTTTAAAGCAGCCCCTACTCGGGTTGTCAGAGGAGTATCCCTCTCTCCCGGATAACATATAAGGATGGACAAATTACTAAACTATTTTTGCTATTCTTTTATCTGAAGGTGGATATATAAGACTCTATGAAACTGTGAAAGTAAATAGATAGTTCTTTGACTCAAACATCAGAAGAAGCCCAGTCCGTGAAGGATGTGTCCCAGGGAATCTGCTATGCTAAATTTAGACATCTCCCCAAACTACAAATTGTTTTGCCCATCTGACACCGTTAAAAGTGATTGTCAATGTATTTGTATTGATTTTTGAGACAGGTTCCCACTATATATCCCTGACTGCAACCTTTCTGTGGAAATCAAGGTGGCCTTAGACTCAGAGCTCTCACCTGCCTCTGCTTCCCAGGTGCTGGGATTAAAGGCATGAGCCGCCATATCTGGCTTGCAAAGAACTTTACATACTTGTGTATTCCTATGTGTCAAAGCACAAAATTCAAATCTAGAAGTTAAATAACTTAGGATTTAGGATGGGGTCTGAAACTATGGCCACTTTGGGAACTAATAAGTTGGTTTTCTATAGACTCTTGAGATACTGACAGAAGACATGGACTCCTAATTCGGATACAGGGGATTTCATTTCCCTGAGCTCAGTAGGAATACTGGTTCTATATTCTGTCTGATCTCCTTGACTTACCACCCACTGAACTCCATCAGAGCCGTGTGGATGTAAACCAACAGCAACTCTGTGCTCACAATGTTTTTATAATGCTGGTGACACACATTGTGCTTAGGAAGCACCGCAATCTTAAAAGATGGCTGCAGGGAAACCTGCCTAGTCTTTGTTCTGGAAGACACGTTTTTAATTACATAAAACAAGAGAAAATCCAGTCCTCAGCTAGCCTAAGTGGAGACCCGGTCTTCCGGTCAAGTAGGCAATCATTTAGCTAAGGGACCGCATTTCCGGAAGGTGGGACGGCCCTTTGCATGATGAACCTACCTTAAGGCATGCTAAAGAGATCCTGTCAGGGATAATTAGCCCTTTAATGATGATGTGTACATTTACTTCCCACAATTCCTTCTCCCTAGGGCAGCAGGTTACAGAGCCACAGTGGTCTTTCTAAGTCTGGCCGCTTTTCTGAATTACTCAGAATTGTCCATTCTTCCCTTTGGAGCTGTAGTCGCAGATGAGCTGCCTACATCTTCTGTGGGTTTCTCAGCACCAGAACTTGTTTCCTTACCTTAAGTAACAAGTGCTTTAACCACTCTCCCTTCTCCTCAGCCCCAGAAAGTTATCTTAAACAAGATGCCAAGATGTGCAACAGCTGTAACCTAGGAACCAAACCTCAGCGTGCAACAATTTAATTTGCTCTGTGAAAGAAATGGAAAATGCAGAGATTCAGAAAGGGAAAATCCTTCCCTGAAATTACACTGTTTCTCTTGGGAGTTTTCTAACCTTCTAACCCTGCAGCCCCAAATCCAGATAGTAACCTTAATTCCTGTTAACTCAGTGACTTACCAGGAGTCCTGAAGCCATCCTGGTGGAGTTGCCAGGAGAAGTGAAAATATTGGAGCTAGTAATACTTCTAAGCACAAAGGCCAATAAACCAGGATGGCCGTGTCCCCTTTCTGTCATCTTTTGCACTCTTTTCTTATTCCTGGATGTCTGAATTTCAGTATTTCCTTAAAATTCTGACTCTAGTGAGCATCTGACAGAATCAGTGTTTTACTTTTCTAGTGGGAGATTAACTCAAAACAAGGACAGATTAACTCTGTATGTGCTCATCTGTTAAAAACATATGTATGAGTTTCTTGAGAAAATGGCATTGTAGTTCCTTATTCTTTTTTTGTTTGTTTGTTTTGTTTGTTTGTTTGTGAGCCTAGCCTTTAATGGCTAAGCCATCTCTCTCCAGCCCTTTTATTCTTTTTTTACTCCTCTTATATATTACATCTTATATATAATTAAGATTACAGTTTCCCTTCCCACCTCCCATCCCAGTTTCTCTTCCCTCTTCCCTCTTCCCTCTTCCCTCTTCCCTCTTCCCTCTTCCCTCTTCCCTCTTCCCTCTTCCCTCTTCCCTCTTCCCTCTTCCCTCNTCCCTCTTCCCTCTTCCCTCTTCCCTCTTCCCTCTTCCCTCTTCCCCTTCCAATCTATTCCTTTTCTGTTTCCTTTCAGAAAAGGGCAGAGCTCCCATGGATATCAACCAAACATGGCATATCAAGTCGCAGCAGCACGACCCCTCTCATTAAGACTCTGTGGGAGGAGAAGAGCACCAGATGTAAATGGCAGAGTCCGAGACAGGTTCTGCAACCACTGTTCGGGGTTCCACAAAAAAGACCAAGGTACAGAACTATAGCAAATATGCAGAGGGCCCAGGTCAACCCATTCAGGCTCCTTGATTGTCGCTTCAGTTTCTGAGCCCCTCTAATATAAGCTTAGGGTGGTTGATTCTGTGGGTTTTCCAGGGGTGTCCTTGACCCCTCTGTCTCCTGCAATCCTTCCTCTATCTCTCCTTCGGGATTCCTCAGTTCCACCTATTGTTTGACCACGGGTCTTTGCATCTGATAAACATTCCTAATGAGACAGAATTTAAAGGTGTCCCTATCAATTCTTCCTGTCCCCTCTACTCTGATTCTTAATAGATTTCTTGCTCCTATATGAAACTATAGGAGTGACCATGAATGTCTACTTCTGTATTGCATTCCTCTCTCCCAAAGTCCAAGCAACCCTTGGATGGTATAAATATCTTATTTAGGGTTGACCTCTCAACTCTCATTTAATCTTACCATCTTTGAATACCATAAGTCTTTGCCTTCAATAAAGTTCACAGGTTTCTCTAGTTCATCAACACTATATCAGTCTAGATGAGCAATAAAATTAAATTCATTTCTCAGTTTTATGACTCATGACACCATATGCACAGACAGGGTTTGCAGTAGCAGGTATCATTTCTCCTTTGTGAAAATGATTTAAATCCACTTAGCTGTGCTTAGTTTAGTGATCAGTGAATGATTATGCAAGGATTTCTTTTCATGTATTTAACATAACCCAACATTATGTGAGATCATATATTCTCCAGAACTTGCAACAGGACCATGTGTGTGCTCACATACTTTGGTATTTTTCTTTAATGAGTTGACTTTTTATAGCTCATTTCATCTTCATTTTCTACTTTGTAAAATTGTGACCAGCCAGAGATGATAAATTATGGTCTTTTAGGGCTGTTTCAGAAAATACTCATAGATCAGTCTTCTAGAACTTAGGTAGATGGCTTCTCAAGAATGCCTTATTCCCATTTTTCTTGGGTTTTAAAAACACAAAGATTACATTTTATTAGTCTGTTGTTTGTCTGCTGCAACAGATATTGTTGCCTAACAGCTGTGATGTATTTACCAATATTTGCTTTTGAAAAATGCCCTGGAGGTAGTGCTTATACTGTGGATGCTTGTATAAAACAAAGATGACAAGATGAGTTAACATTCCAGTAGGCAGCAGTAATGGAATTTAGAGGATAGTAAAGAAAAAAAAATGGGAAGAACATGAATATGGGACAAAAGGATATGTTAGAGCAATCCAGGGAAAGTCATATTAAAGAATTGAGAGCAGTTACTAGGATGATATATTATTTACATGCACAAAGTTGACAACAAAGAAATAAAAACTATTCCAAACAAATCCCTGAAATTCAAAAACAAACAAAAACTCAAAAAACCCACTTAGTTTCTTTGTGGAGATGCTAAAAGAGTTGACTAGATTTTTTTTTTAAATATGTATTTTATGAAGGTCTAGTTCTTTTTCATATAGCTGCTAAATGAGTGGTTTCATATAGTACTATACTTGTTAAAATTTGATTTTAATGGACATTTTAAAACTGTAGCAGAGGAGGTTATAATTAGAAACCTTTTAATTTTAGAGTTAGATATATTTATAAAGCTTCAGCTCTTTCCCTTCAAGAATTAATACTTAAATTCTGCAAGCCTTTGGCTAATTTCTAGACTTCTTATGGCATTGTTCTTGACAATTTTTGCAAGTGTTCACTTTGAATTGGCATGCAGTCGAGTTACTTTGATGTGACACAAAAGGTATGTGATTGTATCTTAGCTAGGATTCTCTTTTCATCTCACAAGGTATTTTGTACAAAGAAGCTTAAACTGGGGCATAATGCATAAATCAGATCGTCCTACCTCACTGATTAGAACTTTAATTGCATATCATAATATTTGGAATAAATTTCATGCCTCTGAGTATAGCTGCCAAAACAGGTTAGTTTAAGTCTTCAAGTGTGAGTCACAAGCAACCGTTACGTATGTGGCACTACTGTGAAGTTAGTACCTATATCAAACCCATTGTTTTTACTGGAGAAAGATTGAGGCCTGTTGATTTAATGCTGGTAGTTGCAATGATAGATCTCTGACTTTTCTATTATTTTCATCCTTCTCTGGTTGTTTGCATTCTCATTTCCCTCTGAAAGCTACAACCTCCTGTTTTCTGAACTCCCAGAGCATTAGGAACCATTTAGAATCACATCTCAGTTTAATTTTATTGTTATAGTCAAGGGCCTTGGTAGCCATAACTCTTTCAAGGAAGGAACTGTTGTCTGATTGCAAAGAATTCAACGATCAAACAGTTCAGCGTTAAGTTTCTTCGGAGTCAGACTTGGCCACAGGGGATAAGTGTCACTGAGGTAGTGTATTCTTTTGGTAGATCCTATCTAGCTGTGAATAAATCAAATGTATACAGTTGCTGTAAGAAAGTATGATAGGGAGTTTTCCCCCAGAGCTCTTTGTTATATTGGTTAAGGCTTTGTTGGCGTGTACAATCTATTGTACTTTATTTTCTTTTGAGTCATTTTTTCCCTATTCATTCCCTCACAGATGTTGGTCCCTAATAAATATTTTGAGTTTCTAGATTATATCTCAGAAATAGAGTCAGTTCCAAGAAACTTACTCTTTCTTAAGATTAGTAGTATTCTGAAAATCTAACTGATAAAATACAGTTAATTCTTAAAATTACCCAGTGGTTGGGGAAGGTTTTCCAGAATGAAGTAATTCATTAGAAGTTTAAGAAACACGAATGAATAGCAGCTGTAGAGATAATGAGTTTGTATGGCTAAAGATAAATTTTATTTATGTATACTGAAGATAGAAGAAAAATTATTGGACAAAAGAAAGCTAGAAATCGAATGCAAATGAATCTCTGGTTACTCACAAACATGCCCTTATACCTTCTGAGAAGAGAGTTAAGAAATGAAGGATAGTTTATTTTGCGAAGATCATATGCCCCAGTATAGGGGAATGCCAGGGCCAGGAAGCAGGAGTAGGTGGGTTGGGGAGCAGGGCGGGGGTAGGGTATAGGGGACTTTTGGGATAGCATTTGAAATGTAAATGAAGAAAATATCTAATTAAATAAATAAATAAATAAATGATAGCCAGGCAGTGGTGGTGCACGTGGCACACATGCAGTGTATGCCTTTAATTCCAGCACTTGGGAGGCAGAGGCAGGTGGATTTCTGAGTTCAAGGTCAGCCAGGTCTACTGAGTGAGTTCCAGGAAGCCAGAGCTATGTAGAGAAATCTTGTCTAGAAAGACCATAAAAAAGAGAAAGAAACAAAAGCAGAGAAGAGAAGAGAAGAGAAGAGAAGAGAAGAGAAGAGAAGAGAAGAGAAGAGAAGAGAAAAGAAGAGAAGAGAAGAGAAAGAATTGAAGGATGAAGGGCTGTCTTTCAAAGATGACCAAATGGCCATTAAAAAGAGACTCTATTAATCTAGGTTAGAATGTTGATAAGGAAAACTGAGACCCTGACTTATAGAATGGAAAACATCTAGATGAAGTTTTGTGATTTGTTTTCCTTCAGACTCCTCTGAATATAGTAAAACTACAGGTGGGGCCTGCTTCACCTTCACTGAGTTGTTTTGCAAGATTAAGTGCAAGGCAATCATATTACCTTCCCACAAAGTCTCTCCTAATGATCCTCCTAGCAACTTCTTTCATGCTTGTACTTAAGAAAAAGTGCCATCTGCTAGAATATGAGTAAAATATATATGCCAACAAAGAAATTAGTCATTAAACACAGGGAGCAGAGACCAGCAGACACTGTAGAGGTGGGAACTTGGTTCTGAATGTGAATGATCATAGTGTTCTTTCAAAAACTTCTATAAAGAAATATGTATTAATTAGAATGTGTTTCTCCCCAGATATAAAACTGAATTGTGGAAGGCCCCAAGCATTGTAGAAACTACTACTAATATTGCTCCGACAAGTACAGGAAAATTACTGAAACATGCTGAGTCAAGTTGCAATGTTAGACTTTAGATGCTTGACAGTTTGGGAAGTTGAGAAGTGGCCATACTTGTGGCAATAAGTATGGTTCCCAAACTCTTCAGATGTTGTGATCCATAAGAAAGCACAATGATGTAAAGTATCAATATCACTCACAACCTTTGGTGGTAAACTAGGGTGGAATATAGCAAAGGCATTAGCAACTGTGCTCCCTCCTATAATAGTAATAAGAGGACTTTCAACATGTGAAGGATTGATGGCTGTTTCCACCACTAGAAGTTTGTCAATGTCTTTGTTGTAGACAATTGATTGGCAGCTCAAGGGGCTTTGCCTATAACCTATGATTGTTATTTAAGCACTAATCTCCAAATTAAGGCTATATTAGTATCTGACCACAATACTGAAAAACATGCCTCCAAAAGAGTAAATGAGGATAGTTAGGAACAAAATGAGAATGGTTAGAAGGCAGGTTAACAGTAGCAGTTAACAAGAAGGCTAGATTCTTAGAAAATAAAATAAAATAAAA
>NC_034602.1:60432942-60442650 GCF_900095145.1 Mus pahari
TCCCAAGTGCTGGGATTAAAGGCATGTGCCACCATGCCTGGCTTTAGGTTTTCTTTTATTAACTGGATATTTTCTTTATTTACATTTCAAATGTTATCCCCTTCCCCCTCCCCCCCCTGAAAACTCCCTATCCCATACCCCTTCTTGTTTCATGAAACAACTTACATTTCCTTCTCCACGGCCATTTTGAATGCCCACAAATAAACAACAGGTGAAATAAAGAGTACTATATTTCAGGGTAGCAATTAGTGGTACTTGTCTTTGTTCTAATAAAAGTCACTAAGCTACTGCTCAGACTTGGCTCGGCTTTGATGGAGGAGATTGATTTCTTGGCAATATTTTCAATCCTTGTGGCCCATGCTGACAGCAGCTGGGTCAGAAATACACTCAGCATTGCTCTTCTGCTTGGCAGTTATAGTTGTGACCGTGGTAATTACCATCCTGTCTTATAACACAATGGGAGCACTACATGCTACTGAGAATGATTATAGCCTTGCCTTCTGCAGAACGACTTTATTGGAAGCCATGAGTAATTTGTAATTAAGGAAGAAGGTCCAATCATCCTTTCTTCTAGCATAAAATTCTATTTCCTTTTATTTTAATTCAATATTCCGCAAGCCAGTTAAGTCTGGCAAATGAGATTCCAAAATTCTTTTGTTGTGTGGCCTGCCATAGTGTGGGAAGAGGAAATACATTGCAATGGGGGATTATTATAAAACTTTTAAATACGCGAAGAAAATGCATCTTAATGCAAAATAATTTGTTTCATTTTTCTTTTCATAAGATGAATTTTATTTTTTTGCTATGTCCATAGGTTTTTATCTATGTGCCAGGATATTAATGTGTGAGCTCAGCTGCCCAGAGTCCAGAAGAGGTTCTCAGATCCCCTAGAACTGTCATTGCAGATATTTGTATTACCCAGCTTGGCTGATGGGAACTGAACTTATGGTCCTCTGCAAGAGTACAAACTCTTAAGCACTGAGCAATCTGTCTAGCCCATGTCTTTTTATGTTTACCATATCTTCAATTTAGGAGCGAATGAAGCATGAACTGTAACTTAATTAATCATAATGGAGAAAATAAAGAACCATGAAATCATTGTGGAAATCACAGTGCACTCTACCAGCAGGATGGGAGAAATCTCCCATGCCCTCAATAGCAATCATTAACCTGCAGTTATCATCCCAGTGCCCAAGTTAAGCAGACTTTTGAACTTTATAACATATTTACTCTTCTTTTGAAATTTTAAATTAAAACAAAAATTCTAATATGTATCAATGCACTTGAACTCATAGAAATGAAATAATCCAATAAACATTTTAGTTTAACTCTGGTCTTTGGCTGAACATTGTTAGGGAGACTAACATTTCATTACTGTGAGCTCATTTTCACAAATTTGATTGTTAGAGCATTTCATAAACTACCTTCCATTTTAGTGCTGGTATATATTTGGACATAGTCCAATTTGATCCAGTTAATATTATTTATAAGCAATAAGGATATATATTACCATGCATATGCACATATGCAGGAGTCGAATACCTGTTTTAATGTGTTCATATGTTCCATTCAACTACTGTGTTCCATGTTATCCCCAGAATGGGTTAGCCCAGTTTTAGAAAAAAATTCCTACCATGTGTGTAGAGCAGCTCATCCTTGGTAGTTTTATTGGTCTCTGCACATCTTGTGACCCCTTCCTCTAGCACATCTCTGATGACTTCTCAGACTGAAAGGCTTTCAGACACATGCTGTCTGCTAGGTAAGTCCTATTTGTGAAGTTCTCATTCAGCTTCTTACCTTTCTTCTTGAATGGCTAGTTTTTATGTTTTGAAATGTAATTTTTCACGTATTTGGATATGTCCATTATCTTTCTCCAGTACATGACTTATCGTTTTTATTCCTTCATGAGACTATTTGGAGGATATATAGCTGTAATTTTTGTGGCTAATTTTTCTATTTTCCTTATATTTTACTTTCTGCTATTCCATTTAAAAACTTTCATAGTCAAAGACCATCATGAAGACATTTTGTTATGTTATGCCATAACACATAATTTTCTCTGTTGTATTTATAACGATTGAATTAATTGATATTTATGTATGATATGAAATAAAGTTGTATTTTACTTTCTTCCAAATTTTATTCAACTATTTCAGAGATCATTTCAATTTTCTATTTGAATAATATTTTAACTATTTGAAATTTATGGCTTTCAATCTAAATCCACGACGGAAGAATGGATACACAAAATGTGGTTCATTTACAAGGTGGAATACTATCCAGCTATTAAGACTGAGAACATCCTGAATTTTGCAGGCAAATGGAATGAACTAGAAAATATCTTTCTCAGACACAAAAGGACATGCATGAATTACAGGGATGGAAATGGAGAGGAACCTGAGGAAAAGAAGGTCCAGGGACAGGCCCAAAGTGGAATCTGGCTCAAGGGGACCTCTCAAAGCCTGACACTATTACTGAGGCTATGGAGAGCTCACAAAAAGGAACCTATCATGACTCCAGAAGACCCAACAAGCAGCTGAAAGAGTCAGGTGTAGATATTTGCACCCAACCAGTGGACAGAAGCAGCTGAACCCTATTGTTGAATTAGGAAGGGCTAAAGGAAGCTGAGGAGAAGGGCCATTCTTAGGAGGACCAGCAGTCTCAATTAATCTGGACCCCAGAGATCTCTCAAACAATGGACCACCAAACAGACAGCATACACCAGCTGATATGAGACTGCCAACACACATACAGTAAAGGACTTCTGGGTCTGTGTTCATTCTGAGATGATGCACCTAACCCTCAAGAGGCTAGAGGCCCCAGGGAGTTTAGGGGTCAGGTGGGGTGGGGAGGAGGTGTGGGATGTGGAGCAGATGGAGGGTGGATGAGGGGGCAGGGAATGGAATCTGGAATATAAACAATAAATTAAAAATAAAATTAAATTTAAAAAGATAATTTATAAGCTTAACATATAAAGAACTATAACTTTAAGGAATGTGTAGAAGGTTGAGACTAATTTATCTCATTTATATTGAGATTATTCACATTACATACCTATATTAACATAGGTTTTATTAGAATTTCTTGATAAAATTTTATTATTTATTATGTAGATATGCTATTATGTAACTTAATTGTTATATTTCATAATATTGATGCTTATTGCAATTAGTGTATTCTTTATCACTTTTATTTTTTTTTTTGGTCACTTGTTTTCTTCTTTGTTGACCTAGTCATTGACAACTTTTGTAAAGTGATTTTTAAATTTTAAAAATGTATATAAAGTCTACTTTGTATTTCCTGTACATAGTTTTATATGGTAGAGGAGCATGGAATGCAGCTTAGAAGTAGTGGCTTTCTGACTGTTCTAGCTCTGCCCCATGTTGACTAGATCACTTAAACTTGTACTTTGTTAATTTACTAACTAACCCATCATAACATCACCTGCCTTATAGCCTATTTTGAGCTTTAATTCTATACTTACCTGGATGTGCATCCAAAGAGTCTTTCTAGCTATAGACCAAGAGTATGATGGGGAAATGACTTAGTTGATGTAGTTCTTGACATACAGCAAAAAGACCAAGTTTTGATTCCCATCACATATACAAAAAAAGCAGGTGTTGTGATGACCTGTAATCTCTGTGCTGGGGATTCTGACCTTTGGACCCTCTGGCTAGCCAACCTCACAGAATCAATTAGCTTTAATGAGACAACCTGTCAGAATATAAAATGTGATTGAGGAAAATATGCTACAATAATTTCTGAAATCCAAAAGCACATGTATGGACAGGTATACTCATATACACAAATGAATATATTCATACATATCACACACACACACACACACACACACACACACACATACACACACATAGGCGTGAAAACCAGAAATACATACGTATATTTATTTAAGATAAAAACTACTTAATGATTGCTTTAGTTTTACAGAAATGTTGGAAATATAGCACACTATATCTGATTTTCTGTATTACTAATATCTTATACTAATATGATCTATTTTTCATGATCAAAAATACATGTGCATATGCATGCATTATTGAGTAAATCCATATATATACATACATGATTATTAAGTAAAGTCCATGTTGATATTGTTTAGCTATCAACAAATACAGTTTTAGCCATTCCCATGTTCCATCCCGGATGGACTTACCACGTTTCTTGGAGCTACTCAAGGCTGTGAGAGTCTTTCCAGCGTCTTTACCTTGTTTTCTATAATCATAATTCAGCATATCAATAAGCTGTTTCATATGATGTGCTTCTCTATGAATTCTGTAAATCTTTACCTCAGACTTAGACTGACATTTTGGGTGTATGATGGAAAACCACAGAGGTCAAATTCCATTTTTATCTTATCCTCTCAAACATACACATCAACACGTCTTTGCATTGTTGATGTTAACCTTCATTACATGACTAGGTCATTCAGCCACCTTTTCGCTTGATGTTTTGTGGACAGAAATTACAGTGTGTAGTTCATTTTAGGAGCAGAGAGTCATCCAATACCATTTTGAGAGGACAGTATCTACATAAATTATTGGAACTATCTTTTTTTCCCCACTTACTTATAAACCATATATATTTATACTGGTATAAATTCAAATGATTTTATCTTATACTTTGAATTTTCCATTTACAATTTTTATTACATTAATAAATGTGCATTGAGGAGTCTGCATGTTGCATTCAATTCTCATAAGTCAGTTCCCTCATTCTAGCATGGGGATAAAATCAGGTGGTTGGAGCTGATTGAATAGTGTTCTAACCTGATTGGCCTTCTTACTTACATTATATTTTGAATTCTAATGAAGTATTTATTAATTATAGTATTCAAGTCACCATAATAGTGGCCATATGATGGTCCTTTAGTCAGCTTCTTTGTCTCGGTCATTTTACTATAACCCAGGATTCTTTTTTAATTCTAAGCCCTCATATAAAATTTTAATTCTTAAAAGCTTATAGTGAATATGTAGTGTATTTGGGCTGCTGTAATTAATTACCATAGATAGAATACAGAAAATATAAATGCATGATTCACAGCTCTGGGAAGCCTGGTATGACGATGTTTGTCTAATGAGAGCCTGTTTCTGGATTTCAAATTGATGACTTCTTGTGGCATTACATGGCCAAGGATCCTGAGGCAGCTTTCTGGGGGTGGGGCAGGTCTCATTTATCTATGCATTAATGCCCTTCATGAAGACTGTGGTTTCATGATTTTCATACCACAGTTCCCTACTTCCTTTTTTTTCAATTTTTTTATTAGATATTTTCTTCATTTACACTTCAAATGCTGTCCTGAAAGTCCCCTATACCCTCCCCCTGCCCTGCTCCCCTTCCCACCCACTCCCACTTCTTGGCTTTGGCGTTCCCCTGTACTGGGGCATATAAAGTTTGCAAGACCAAGGGGCCTCTCTTCCCAGTGATGGCCAACTAGGATATCTTCTGCTACATATGCAGCTAGAGACATGAGCTCTGGGTCCCTACTTCCTAATGCTATCTATTCAACATAATATTTTGAAGGCCAGAAACATTTATGCATGGCTAGAGAACAAGAATAGACCTAAAGAGTAAGTAGAGGAAGGCATTCTTAAAAAGTGATATCTTTATATTCAATGCAAAGAACCTTTGAACACTTTGTGTCTGAATGTCCTGGTGTTTAGGGTTCTACCAAGCCAAGGAGGAGAATATCAACAAAATCAGAGAGTGTTTGTTTTTAAAAATGTGTTTCATGAAACCATAGCATGGTTAAGACAATCTATTTGATTGTTACCCTAAGTAAGAAGGGAAGGTGAACTAACCAGAGACTACACATGGCTCCAACTGCATATGTAGCAGAGGATGGACTTATTTGGCATCAATGGTCCTGTGAAGGCTTGATGCCCCAGCATAGAGGAATGTGAGGTAGTTGAGGCAGAAGTGGGTAGGTGGGGGGGGGAGTTCCCTCAAAGAAGCAGGGAGTAGGGATGGAATAGGAAGTTTGCAGAGGGGAAACTGGGAAGGGAGATAACATTTGAAATGTCAATAAATAAAATAACCAATAAAAAATAAATTTAAAAAAAGAAGGGAAGGTGAAGAGGGGGTGGAGAGATTACACTATAATCCTAGAATTAGGCTTGTAATTTGAAAACTATTATCTTGCTCATACTTTCTCCTACTCTTGGATATATTTAATTTCTTATTAGCATGTTGCTTTGTGGATCTGTTCCTCATCAAACAGAAGAATTTCAAGAAGCAAGGGAGGTTGGTTATTTTTGTAGAAAGAGTTCAAATTATATCCAGACCCTGCAGACCTGACCCGGGTGCCTTCCTACTACTCCCCTTTGTAAATGTCTAATCCCCAGCTGCAAGGCACAGAGAATATCCAGCACAGCTTGCTCCAGTCTGTCCATGCAAGCATCTTTCTCCCTCAGCTCACCAAGAGCATACCCACCACTAACTCTTATAACCTAATCTGCTGTTGCTGGTAAACAGCATTCAAGAGAGTGGTGCTGGGGACCTTTGGCTCACACTTGATGCAAGATACTTGGAGACTCCAACTGGGAACAATCTATTTTCTCTGTTGTGGCACTGACCTTGGATTAACACCTGCTTTTGGTCCAAATAATGAGATCCTCGGGTGAAATCACACATTTTTTACCTCCTCTGATTCAAGAGATGGCAGGGACTGGCTAGGTTATTACCAGGCAAAGCAGGGGGCCTTAATTTCCAGGCCACCCATGCTCTCCTGATAATAGCCTTTCCATCCTTTTGCTTCTAACCGGGGCCCAGAAAGACAAGTTTTAAGGCTACTAAAATATCTTCAAAGCCTCACATGAGCTCTTTTTAGAAAAGGATTTTTAACTTAAATTTGAAGACAGGCACATTTAACCAGCATTTAGCCAGCATAATGCCACCATCCATTTAAGTCATCCTTTATAATACAATTTCTCTAAAGTTTGTCTAAGTTCTTTGGCTGTCATAACATATTACTATGTTATCTGGTACCTTAAATGACAGAACTGTATTTACTTTGTCCTAAAGGCAATAAGTCAAAAGTCACAATATTGGCAGTGTTATATTTTCCCATTGGTAGCAGTAAGGCAGACATCAATTTATGCTTTTTTTTCTAGTGTCTGGTGGCTCCCAAAAATACTTCATGATCCTTGGTATATATTGTGTCTCAGACTTTTCTTCATCCTTCTTTAGGTGTTCTGTCCCCCCACCTAAAGACAATTCCTTTAAAACAGCTCTTCAATCCCTATCCTTGAATAGAAAAGTCTGACACTGAAGATGTGAAGTGAATGTCAATAAAGATGAATGCTTGAGCAAAAGAGCTTTTCAGTGTCCATTGTTGATTTTTGCTCCTTGTGGCTATGTGCTGTCGTGAAGTATTCTTCTTCTTTATAACCTAAAACAGTGTATTTTTAACTCTTGTTATATGGTTGCTAGTCAGTGGATTTTTTTGGTCTTAATCCAGTATTATCTCATTTTATCTTCACTAGTTTTCTCTTTAAAGTCTCTTTCCTCTAATAAAACCACAGCCTCAGGTTCTGGGTGGATACGAATTTTGAAGAACATATTAAAACACAGGCTTCTTCTTTTCTCAATTTGAGCACAATAGGCATAGGTGAAGAATAGATTAGATGGAAAGGAATGCATGGAGAAGAAATCACTGACAAATGCTACCTGAAAAATGAATAGGGAAAGGTTGGAAATCCTAAAACAGAACTAACACATTTGTATCTATCACGTAGGAGACCCTAAATGAGTACACGTAATCATTATATCATGAACATACCTATCTATGGAGGTGATGATTATGGATTTATTCTTTATTATCTCCTAAAGAACATTTTATGAACACTAAATTAAGCATGTTCCATCTATTTGCATAGGCAATTAAAGAAATCAGGCACAATAATTATCAATCAAGTAAATACACATATAATTGTGATGTTAAGCAAAAATCCACATGTGTATTTCACATGTATTAAATGTATTAATATATGTACATTTATATACATCATTTATTGCCATTTTATTACAATAATTATACAAATAGTAACACTCATTTAGGGTTTAGGAAGAAATATGCTATTAAAAAATTTAAAATATTTATATTTTTATTTACATATGTGTGTGTGTGTGTGTGTGTGTGTGTCTGCCGGTCTTGCATGTGTGTTCAAATACCTATAGGAGCCAGTGGTATTGGATTATGTGAATCTTGAGTTACAGATGGTTATGAGTCATTCAGTGTGGGTGCTGGGAACTGAATCTGCTATCTGCCAGAACAGTACATGCTTTTATCTGACCTGATGATATGTCTCTCCAGCTCCAGTGTGTGTGTGTGTGTGTGTGTGTGTGTGTGTGTGTGTGCGCGTGCATACTTTTACAATGCTTTCTAGCCCAGATTATGAAATGACTAGAATTCTGAAATTGAAGATGTGAAATGAATGTCAATAATGCCAAATATTTGAGCAAATATTATGGTCTTTTGTTGTTTATTATTCATTTTTATCTTAGTGATCATTGGGAATATTTTCTTCTTTTATGTACTAATAGAGTTAATTCACTCCCTGCATATATATATAGGTATATACATATATGTATAGGTATAGGTATATTGCCCCTTGCAACTTAGCAGCTTTTTTTTTTTTGATAACTCACTATGTCTAGTTAGTCCTTTCTATAACCACACAGGTATGGAGTCATCCACAGACCGTGAAAAACTACAGTGGCCACATGCCCAAAAGCTGTGTGATCTATTTCCTCAGTATTTTATTTTGTGGCTAGGAAGGTAATGTTGAAGTGTGAAGGGGACCTGGGATTCTCCTTCACATGGTGTTCTTGACTTTAGGAAACCATCCTCAGTAGAGTTTCTTATAAACAGCAAAAACTTAATGTTCACAATTCTTAAAGTGGTAAGTGCTGGGTCCTCATATGGTAAAAGGGATATAACAGTTTTTTGGTCATCTTTATTGTTATTGTTATTGTTATTATTATTATTATTATTATTATTTTCTTTATTTACATTTCAAATGCTATCCCGAAAGTTCCCTATACCCTCCCCCGCCCTGCCCCTGCTCCCCTATCCCCACACTCCCACTACTTGGCCCTGGCCTTCCCCTGTGCTGGGTCATATAAAGTTTACAAGACCAAGGGGCCTCTGTTCCCAATGATGGCTGATTAGGCCATCTTCTGTTACATATGCAGCTAGAGACACGAGCTCAGGGGGTACTGGTTAGTTCATATTGTTCCACCTACAGGGTTGCATCCCCCTTCAGCTCCTTGAGTACTTTCTCTAGCTCCTCCATTGGGGGACCTGTGTTTCCATCCAACAGCTGACTGTGAGCATCCACTTCTGTGTTTGCTAGGCACTGGCATAACCTCACAAGAGCTCACTATATCAGGGTCCCTTCAGCAAAATCTTACTGGTATATGCAATAGTGTCTGGGTTTGGTGGCTGATTATGGGATGGATCCCTGGATGGGGTAGTCTCTGAATAGTCCATCCTTTCATCTGAGCTCTAAATTTTGTCTCTGTATCTATATCCTTTCATGGATATTTTGTTCCTTATTCTAAGGAGGAATGAAGTATCCACACGATGGTCATCCTTTTTGGTTTTCTTGTGTTTTGCAAAATGTATCTTGGGTATTCTAAGTTTCTGGGCTAATATCCACTTATCAGTGAGTGCATATCTAGTGACTT
>NC_034602.1:60442841-60460352 GCF_900095145.1 Mus pahari
AAATCTTGGTCATCTTTAAAAAGGTAGCAAATTTGGTCTATAAAGTGTTTAATTGTCTTGAATGGCTCCACATTCAAGTAGCATCTCATTGGGACTTAGTTTTTGCTGTTATTTCAATGCAAATTTAAACCCAAGGGCACATGTAGGGACCAGTTGCTCTCTTGCTAGTGATACTGTTTTAGAAGGTTGTGAGCCTTTAGAAGGTTAGAGACTTACCGAAGGAAGTTGTATCATTGCATATGCCTTGAAGCTGATGGCACACTTCCCTTCTTGGCTCTTCTGCTGCTTGACTGCAGATGGCATGTGACTAGCTCCAAATCCCTCGATACCATGCTTCTTGCCAGGCATTTGGTTCCAACAGTGAGAGGAGTAACTGGTACAGTTTTCAGTCTGTGAATTTGGAATAAAGATGACATCTAGATCAGAGAATGCTAACCCCCACTCCCCAAATCCATGTCTGTTTTGTATACTCAGCAAAATTGTTCCCATTTCAATATCTCAAAACTCATAGCTAATGGGTCTCAACTATAAGTCATCCAAATGAATGTGAACACACATTCATCCAAAGTTGAGCACCCCTCTAGTTAGGAACTTGTCAAATCAAACATGTTATATACCTCTAAAATTAGTGTTGGTACAGGCATCGGATAGACACTCACATTCTAAAAGAAAGAAATATGAAAGTAAGAAGAAGATGACTTCAGCAGTCTAGAAGCCATAACGTTGAAAATAATGTTTAGCTTAATGCTTTCCACTTCAGACTTTACTACTACTTCTGGTCACACTATGTGCCTGGAGGTTTTTTGGATGGCAGTGGGATTGCTAAGGCTCTGAGCAGCTCCACCTTCAGTGGACCAGGTAGCTTATGCCTTGTGGTAGCCCTGTGTCCTGGCTTCTCTCCCTAATCTATTTCTCTACAGCAACTGTTATTGTTTGTCTCTGCCATATATCTGTGGGTCTTCTGTGTGTTATCATTTGCTGATGGTATTTACACCATGGGTCTGCAGACATCTCTATCCTTATAGTTTATTTACCGTGAGGCACTATCATAGTGTGGCCATCTCTATAACTACTGCTAGGCACTGCCTGAGTGCAGTATCTCTATGGTTACTGCTAGGCACTGCCTGAGTGCAGTATCTCTATGGTAACCCTGTATTATGGAGCACTTGCACTCTAACACAGAAATAGAAGGATAGCTCTGATGATCCCTGAAACACATTCCAGGCTTGTTTTTCTAACATTATTTACAGCAAATCCTGGCTTTTGCTTTGATTGGTGATTAATATTATTTACACTTGTTACATTTTACTGCAAAAGATCAAGTAGACCTAGGCTGTCCCTTGAACACCTAGTTCCTTAGTCAATATCCATTTTTCATTCCTCACAAGTACTATCTTAGACAAAACACAAAACGTCTGTAATTAAGCTAAAACTTTGCAGCTTTGTAAGACAGACTTTCTCTATTTTCTTCTAACAGTCTACTTATGAGACTTCATCAGATTGGATTTAATTAAAAATGTTTTTGCAAAAATTCTGTTTACAACCTGCTGTGTAGTGACTTCCCCAGTTCATACTATGGCCACCAGAGTCAGGGGCAGAATGGCATTGTACTGAAGACCTTGGTCCCCCGATATGCAATCAAAGAAACAAAATATTTCAGACCAGCATTGTGGCAGAGGGGCTGAGAAATCCATCAGAACTCAAGGATCTTCACCTCAAAAAGCTTTAAAAAGGATGAAAGCAACCAAATGCTTCCGCCTCCCTCTGTTATCCCTTCACTGAGATCTATTCTTGCAGCTACGTGAAGACAGTTTGTTCTGTTCTTATGCAGTGATCATTTGGGCTATCGATTAAATCCTTTTATTTTTATGTCTGGACTTATCTTTTAGGTAATATTTACTATCTATCTCCAAAGTATAGAGATCATGCATTCAACATCTCCCCGTTCTAGATTCAATTTTAATAATTTTTTCATTATCCCATTTATGACTTTAAATAATATTCTTTAACAAATTATTCCATGTGTATATTACTTAGTAGAGCCCATGGACCTCACGTTGTGTGAGGCAAGAAAGAGTGTTTCTCAGCCAGCTATTGGATGGAACACAGGGTCCCCAATGGAGGAGCTAGAGAAAGTACCCAAGGAACTGAAGGGGGCTGCAACCCTGTAGGTGGAACAACAGTATGAACTAACCAGTACCCCCTGAGCTCGAGTCTCTAGCTGCATATGTAGCAGAAGATGGCCTAATCGGCCATCATTGGGAAGAGAGGCCCCCTTGGTCTTGCAAACTTTATATGACCCAGCACAAGGGAAGGCCTGGGCCAAGTAGTGGGAGTGGGTGGGTAGGGGAGCAGGGGCGGGGGGAGGGTATAGGGAACTTTCGGGATAGCATTTGTAATGTACATAAAGAAAATAATAATAATAATAATAATAAAAAAGAAGGACCAAAAAATTTAAAAATATAAAAAATAAAAAAATTAAAAAAAAAAATAAAGAAAGAAAGAATATTTCTTCCTGTAACTTTTCTTGTCTTTGTATTTCCTAAAATCGATGGGCCACACCAGTGTTTGATTTTATCAGTGTCTCTTCTGTTTCATTTTGACAGATTTGCTTTTGTCTTTTTTGAATGAGACGTTTAGTTTAAAAACTTAGAAACAAATAAATCCTATAAAATATAAGGCATTATGTAAATCTGTTGACTATTATAGCTAAACAATATTAAACAATATGAGTTTCATTTCAGCTAAAAGTACTATAAGATGATCCATTGACAAGAACACATAATCCTTCATAATTGATGCTGTGCTAAACAAGAGAAAAGAATTCTTAATCATACTACATTTTACTCTGTCAGTATGAGGTCTGTGGTTTCTCATGTAGGCCTTTGTTCTCCAAATAGTATCTAATTCTGTTTCTCCTTTAGAAACAGAAAAATACCCTGTGAACTTAATCATATTAGTAAGACATTTAAAGATATTAATCATCCTGACCATTGAGTAATGCACATTTTTCCCTTAAGGAAATTTTTAATAACATTTTCAGATTTTCTGTTTGGAATTGATTGACAGGTCAAGGGCTTTTTTTTTTTGTAAAGTTCTAAATCATTCAATTTACTTGCTTTTATTTCCTCTTCAACTTCCGGAGACATAAACTTGAGTGACTTCATTTTATGAAGAATGCCAGTGTGAAGATAATTCTTAATATGAAGTCTTTACATTTCTCTTTATGTTCGGTTGATGTCAGGCAATAGAATCCCAGATTCAAATTAAGTTTCTCTCAGAAATACCAGTCATTGATCTTTGTCTCCCAGTACTCAGGTTTGCAGATGAGAAAATTGATTACATTCATAATTTTTTCCTTCGTGGATCATCTGGGTGTATGACTTTTGGGCTTTACCTTGTCTCCACTAGCATATCTAGTGGTCTTCATTTGATATTTAAGCAGTCATTTTGGTGAGATTTTTATGAGTTCTGATATTCCTAGAAGACACGTTCTCACAGCAATCTTCTTGATCCTCTGGCCCTTTCAACTTTTCAAGCTCATCTCCTGCAATATTCCTGAGCTTCACGGGTGGAAATTGCATTGTAGATGTATCTGTAGGGATTATAATTTTAAAAAATAAATGAAATAATTTTTTAAAAATTAAATGTAATATAATCTTAAAAAAATAAATGAAATATGAGATGGTTAACACAATTCAGTTTTATAAAAACTTAATAAGGATGGAAATTTAATCATCTTCTTAAACTCTCATACAAATCCATGTGTTTTAAACATTTATTTAATTATTTTTTTGAGAATTTCATACACAGGTACTATATAAAATTTTATCTCACAACCTTCCCACTCCTCCTCTTACTCCCATACTCTTTTCCTCTCAACGCCATGATTTTAAGTCATTATTGTTACATGTATACATGTATATAAATCCAAATCCATTTATATTGACACCACTTAAATAACATATCCTAATATATGGGGCAACTCAGGGACTCTTTTCAAGCCCCCTGACTCTTTTTAATGTTGATTTTCCAGTCTAACATTGACGGCACCAATGAGCACAGACTTTCATTTACTGCCAGAATGTTTCAGCAGAGAAGGTGAATCTACTGAACACTTCTTCCTGAGTATTCTACAGAGTTACAATCAGTCATGACCAGGGTTGAGAGCAGTAAATTATGCTTCATACATCATTTAAGACACAACAATTTCTTAAAAGAGTTGTGTCTTGGACTATAGACCTGATATATATATATATTGAACTCAATAAAACCATCTAAATCCAAGAATCCATTCAGACAAAAACCTAATCTAGTTTCAAATTCAGTAGGTATGCATAAATTCTACTTGTTTGAAAATTCTTGATATTTTGATTAGTATAATTATATTTATATTGGAGGGAGATATTACTGACAATTTTACAGTCTATGAACCCTGCTGTTAGTTGTCTTTATGATTTGGGATCAAGCCAGATATGTTTGACCCAGTCCTGAAGGTAAAAATCTCAAGTCGTTCATATTTAAAGCTACTTCTAACTGTAATAAGTACATAGAAACTGCACTAGTTGCCTGGAAATGCATTCCTTGTGTCTTTTCTCAGGGTGAAGCTTGCTTCAGATCACATCAGCTGGTTGTTTCTTGGGTGCCTGCCTATTTCATGGAGAACTGCCTCACTTAGGGTTTCTTAAAGAAAGATATAAGTGACTGATCCACAGTGGTATGGATAAGTATGGGTCCCCTGCCACTGACTGACCATTGTGGTCTCAGGGTGCGGGGAAACTGGGGGGAAGCGGGTTCTCTGGCGGTGAGTGGCAAGTAGGAACAACCAAGTGTCTGTTTGGGAGGACAGCTCATTTACTGAAATGGCAGGGCTAGGTCATAGACCTAGCAGGGGAGAACACAGAAGGAAATCCTGCAGCAGGGGCCGAGGCCTTCCAAGCCTGGCAGTCAAATGATCTCAGAGAAGCCAGTTCTTTGGCAGGTGAAGAGAAGCCTAACTGGCCTCATCATGGCTTTTGTTTCTAAGGAGTTTAGTAGGCCCAAACCTGATTTGCATAGGGAATGGCCCCACTCCTGCTCTGCTCTCTAAGAGGCGTCCAGGGTATGGGCAACACTGTCATCCCTTTTCTGACCTGAGAATCCACAGATAAAGGCCTACCTACTTCCATTCATCAACATATGGAGCATATCTGCTTCGCGATCTACATGAGACTTGTTAGAAACTGCATTGCAGTTCAACTGCTTATTCTGCTGAGGATAGTGCTCAGCACCATCCCGCCTATTGAAGTTTTTCTTATTGGTTGATTCTGGAAAACCAGGCAGGAACAGGAGCGTGGAGAAACTATGTCTTTCAAAAAGTGGTAGAAATAGGATACACCGCTGCTGACAGATGCATTTCAAGTAGAAATGCATTCATCATCAAACTCTTATATGTTAACATCATTGTGATTCTTCTTAAAGAAAAGTGAAGTTATGCAAAAACACAATTTATTAATATATGTGTGTGTCCTCTTCTTTTTTTTTTCTTTTTCTTTTTTTTTTTTTTTTTTTTTTTTTTTTTTTTTTTTTTTTTTTTTTTTTTTTGGTTTTTTGAGACAGGTCTTCTATGTCTGAAAATTATCCTGTTAGGATTTAGTTTTAGAAGTGTTAGCATTCTAGCATTTCTTCTAGTCTCCGCCTAACAGTTACCTAGCAACAGCCAGCTATGAGCCTGGCTTGCTATACAGGACTGGTTGGCCTTTCACTCTCTGACCCTTTTCTCTCCCTGATCCCTGTCACTCTCTCTGCCCTCTCTCCCCCTACCTCTTCTCTCTCTCCTTGTGATATGGGGCCTGCCTCTTCTCTTCTCCTCTTTCTCTTTCTCCCTTTCTTTCTCTCCTCTTTGTGTTTTTCTCTCCTCTCCTCTCCTCACCTCGCCTTGGCTCGTCTCTCCTCTCTCCCTCTCCCTCTCCCTCCCCCCCTCTCTCTCCATTTCTGTCCCCTCGTTTTCTCTGCCTCAACTTCCTTCTCAACCCTCCTTCCCATATCCCCAAATGAACATTATTTTATACTCAACCTGTCATATGACAGGTACTTCAGAGGGTGGGTCTAGGCATCCCTTCCCTCCACATCATAGCACATTTTACAAAACGTATCAAGAAGTACCGTGGCAGGTTGGGTCCAAGGTGTGTACCAAAGAGATCATAACACACAACAGATCTAGTTCAAGAGATTTACTGGGGCAGGGGGAATAAACGGCCATCTCAGTCGGGACCTGATACAGAGATAGAGACCGAGAGACAAGCAGACAGAGACGCTGGGAGAGAGATCTTGGATCATGGGAGACCTTTTAAAGGCTTGGGTGAATACTGATGATGTAGCTTCTGTTCTGCTGAATTTGTTTTCTAACATGTCTAATAATCACAAAATAAAACTAAATGGTCAGTTAAGAAGATGTTTCCCACCACTGATTATCTTTCAAATGACCCATATTTGAATCTTGGAGTCTGTTTTCCATTTTTCTTGAAAGTAAACTCATTTCTCTCATTGCCTTGTTCATCCCTCATCTTTTAAGATTCATTTTTTTTCTGGGGTGGGGGGGTTACACTTTTTTTCTTTTCTGGATCCTTTGATTTCCTTTTCTACTGAGCTCCTTTTTACGCCAAGCATGCTATGAGACAGGCTATATTAATTTAGTATTTCGAAGAGGAAGACAAGCCTGGCTTAGAGAAAGAAGAAAGAGCTTGGTAGATAGTTTGATTGGATCTCTCTCAGGCTCGGATAGGGAATAGAAGCAGCTTTAGGTTTTAAAAAGAGTTTTAGTGCAGGTAAGAAAGTGCTATACAAGTGTTTGGAGAGGCTGGGGCACAAAGGGCCACAGGGGCACTGTTAACTCTCAACCTTGTGGTTCTCAGTGAATCTTAAGTTACTGTGCTGGCTCAGGGAATTCAGAAAACCACACAGCCCTGGCACAGCTTTATTCAATGTCACAGCAGGTGTTCACTGCAAGGACAGCAAAGACTTCAGCAAATCTTGTCATCAGCTAAAGCCTACAGGTCCAGCTGAGTAGAAGACCATGGCCTCTTTCTCTCCCTAAGCTGCTCCCTGAGAAGATCTAAAGAAGAACTACCATAAGGAGATTTCCAGGAGTTATAGACCCAGATCTGTGCCTGTTCTTTAAGCTTTTGTTTTGCTCTTAAATTTAAGGTTATTTTCTCCCTCTGCTATCTAAGAGAAAGAAAATAATTCTCCCTCATGTTATTTACACAGTAACCAAGCTATAGTTAGTGGGGAGAATTGTTGATTAGCTGCATTTTAATAAAAAATGCAACCATTTGAAATGCTATACATATAGGGAAGATTCCTTGCCTCAGACACATGCTTGGAGCAATGGTGACAATGAGAAAGAATAGTTCTGTCAAGTTTCTCTAAGCAGTTCATCACTACTATTCTGCTCTTTTGAAACTCTGGTTTCAGTAAGTTTTGTACTCTTTGGGGGAATAAGTGTCACTCAACAGTCTAACTTTTTTTTTTTTATCATCTGTCTATTTGGGTATATCTGTCATTTTACCGATTCATGTATGAGCTAGGGTTAAAAGTCTATGTCAGATTCTAGTTAATTTGTTCATCTGTCTAAGAGAGGCAAAGCTCCAGAGGCCATGTGTGGCTCTGCAGCAGCAGATTCTCCTTAAATCACCAACGTTAACTGATGCTTTAGGCTCTTCTGAAACAAGGTAGGTGATATTTAAGCAGCAAGAATTCATTCCTTATAGGTTTTCAATTAGCTGTCCTATCCCTTAGACATCTGTGATTTTACTCAGTTTCAGTAACAGATTTCATCTGTTTCTCTATGCATGACTTTTTTTGGTTTCATTTGGGGGGAAAAAGACAGGGAAAGTTCTCTTTGCAATACCCTCATGCCCTCAGTCCTCAGCCCTATTGGTCAACAACTTGTACTTCACTTCATACACCTTTACACAAAAGTCACCGTACACTACAGGATCTGAATTTTACTAGTCATGTTCATCTAGCAAAGTAACCATGTGACAGGAAGCATATAGTTGGTTTGACACACTTATTTTAGAGAAAAAAACATGTGCATAAGCAATACTAGGAAGTGAAATGATTAAGAGTGTTGATGATACAGATTCAAATGAAAATCCACACTCAACTGGAGATGGAATGACATATTTTATAGCTATCATGAGTCTTTCAATCAAATTCCAAGAGAAAGTAGAATATACTGTTTAAAAATAGTAACAAATTAGAGCTTATATGTAATAATTTGGCCATCAATAAAACATGTTAAAGCATAGAAAAAAAAGAACAAGCAGGATATGGTTACATGTCATATTCTCTAGGAATGAAAAGTAAGATAGATGGATAAAGGGATAGATAGATGATAGATAGATAGATAGATAGATAGATAGATATGAATTGTGGCCCCTTTAGTAGTGGCGGGACTCAGGTGTAACTAGATTTCTCAAAGTCACTCTCCTCAACATTATTGTGTTGTGTTAGCTGTAATCATCCATCAATCAGAGTTGCACATGATGCTGATCAAGGCAGTACCTGAGTGCACATGGATGAGATCGTACAAGAGCAGATATGCATTTGTTTGGAGATTAGGATTTTGTGATCCAGAGATAAGGAATAGAGCTTTTTATCTGATTTTCTTCGTCATTTGTTTGGTTTGTTTTGTTTTCCCATAAAGAAGTGTGGAAACTATGGTACTGTTTTCAGAAATTTGGGGTAAAGATGAAAGGCTTTCAGATTGTGTAGTGAAATAATATTGGGGGAAACCACACTCTAGTATGCAGTTAAATGAGTTTACTGGTATAGTGGAGTACAAGGTTATTGGCCAGGAAGGAAAATGAGCCAGTGTATTTTAGGGTTGAGATTTTAACTGGCTTTTGGACTTTCTAGTGCCAAATGTAGGGGTAATAAAGGAAGAGGCAGCTGTAGGCTGGTCAACTTTCTTAACAGGTAAGTGGAAATTGTTGTGTTTTGCTCACAGAGAGAAAGCTTTATTTGGGTTGTAGAAATAATAGAGAATTGGAACATTTGCAACAACTATGTATATTTTAGCTAGAATATTTGGTCTATTTCATGAGAAGAGTAGTAATTGTGAAGTGATATTACTAGGTGGTAAAAGAAGTAGATACTTCATGTTGGCTCTCTAGTACTGGTGCTGAATCTTACTGATAATCACACAGGATAACACACTGGTATTATCCTCTGGACCTCTGAAAATACCCTACTGGACCTTCTGTATGGTAGAACATAATTCTCTCCATAGTATAGTAAATCTGTGATTTTTTTTGCTATTGCTATAAACCATTCAAACTGTCTTAAGATTGATGCAAACCTGTTTCAAAAATTCATGGTTAAAATCATCACCTAAACTTAAGCTTCAGATGGAGTTTTCTCCTTTTCAGCCATCAAATTAGTTAAGATTCATGTTTCCTTACAATATGAAATCTAAAAAAATGAAGGTAATTACTTAATGTAAGTTAGCATCAGATGTTTATTTAAATATGGAAAACCTAAAAAAAATAAGCCTGTCATTTCAAGTAATCAAGCCAAATTAAAAATAGAAATGATTATTACAATACAAAAGAATGATGTTTTTCTTTAAATACAATTTAAAATTATAAGGTGCTAATGCAGATGAAAAATCTTTTTTAGAAACTAATATTAATATTGATATTGAGTTATAAATATGTTTATTTATAGAACCAGTCAGTTGGCTAATCTATTTAAGGAATCCCAGCTGACTTCTTAAAATTTCTAAGTTTATAGAGCAGTTTAGAAATAAAAAAAAATGCTTTGGGGAATTTGAGAGAGCTACGTTGGGGTAGGATACTTCAAGTGAGATAACTGTAAGAATTCATGGTGCTCACAGATAGGTCAAGAGGTACATCTCAATGCAGCCACTCATATCTTCTAACTATAGTTTCAATGCCAGGAAAATACCATATGAGCACCTTTCTGGTTTATTCATCTGAGAGACTGAAAGAAGAAGATTTCATATCAATTTTTGTAACGTCATGGTAGCAGCTTAGTCAAATACCATCACTGATGTCGTATACTGAAAGAATTGGGCTTAAAGGAAATGATACATCAATTCAATTGTATTAATTTAGAACTTCTCTTAATGAGTAACCTTGAGAAGAGAAACAATGCTAATTCATTGCATAATAACGTACATACAGTGAACTGCCAGTCATTTGATTTAGGATGTTACTTTGAGTGCATATGTGTTGTGCAGCCTTCCAGCTCATGACTCCCACATCTCTCCCTGCACCGGATTCTGGGAGCAACTTAATTTTCAGTGTTGCAAAATAGTACCTAATATCAGCCTAGCTAGTCCTAGGTTTAAGTAATACTTGGCCATTATAGTCTTCAGATGCAACTGTAGTGTTTGTGTGTGTGTGTGTTGTGTGTGTGTGTGTGTGTGTGTGTGTGTGTGTACAGCAAAACAAAATAAACCATTACAAAGCCATTTCTGTCTTAAGGCCCTAAAGGTTTTGGGGAAAATGTTACTAATTTTTATTTTCCCAATTAATCGACTGTATTTTTTCATGTATTAATACTCACGTTAGGTTTTGAAGAACAGAAAGTGCTTTTTAGTTTTATTTTACTGCTTTGTTCTCTTTACAATAAAAATGCTGTGCTCCCGAGGAAAGCCAACATGTGGAATTATGAGGGAGATTTCTACTCCTGAGATTATAAGTGGAATCACTGTACCATGCAGATCCCTGCTGCAGTGAGTTTTTAAAATCATTAAGGCTGCACTGACAAACGAATAGGCATGATAGTTTAAGGTAGAAAGACAGAATGAGACTTTAGGTCCTAAGGTAGAGCCAGAGAAGTTCAGCAAGCTAGGAGGTCGTAGTCTCCAATGCCCCCATCTAAACTGGACAAGACAGTTATGAAAAGAATCCCCCAGTGTGTGTCCAGGGCCTTTTGACAAATAGATTCCATCTCTCTGTTCTATTTCATCTCTGAACTCTAAGAGCCATTCCAAGGTCACATTTGTTAAAACACAGAAGAAAAATGTTGAGTTGTACACACTGCTCGGGGCCTTGACTGCCTATTTCAGTTACATTTCCATTTCCATAGCTAGGAAAGGACAAGAACATAACCCATTCTATAAAAATAAAAGTCTTCCCAGAAAAGACTTGCATGTGTACCTGTGAAGTTTTCAGTGGCATCTCAAATGTGTTTTGAGTGAATTTCCCAATGGCAAGGTTAAGCTGAAAATCAGCCTGAATTTTCCTTCTTCTTCTTCTTCTTCTTCTTCTTCTTCTTCTTCTTCTTCTTCTTCTTCTTCTTCTTCTTCTTCTTCTTCTTCTTTTTTTTTTTTTTGCATTGGGAAGTCAGTCTTTTTTTTTTTTTTATGAGTCTCTTCTTTTTAAAAACTTTTTTATGTTTTTTTTATTAGATATTTTCTTTATTTACATTTCAAATGCTATCCCGAAACTTCCCTATACCCTCCCCCGCCTCTGCTCCCCTACCCACCCACTCCCACTTCTTGGCCCTGGCATTGCCCTGTGCTGGGTCATATAAAGTTTGGCATAGATGGCAAAGATGGCTCTCTTACCCGCTCACGCACTGAGAACCCTCCTGGGTGGACACCTCTCCTCTGGCGGGAAATGTGCCGGATATCTGGAGCCAGAAATGGAATCTGTCCCAGCCGCTGTGTTGCTTCTGCAGGCCTCCCTTTCCCAGGCAATGCACTGGAGCAAAGATGGCTCTCCTACCAGCTCAGGCCTTGAGACCCCTCCCGGGTGGACACCTCTCCTCAGGTGGGCCTTTTTTAAAACTTTAAGTTATCATTTGCTTAATGCCAGATGTTGGGGGAAATGGAATAAAGAACTCAGGGAGGGGAGACTGAAAAGGTGGGCAAATTTTAGAATGAAAGTAAACAAAACAATTTAATAAAGATCTAAAAAAATAAAACTAGACACATTAAATCTAATAGAAGAGAATATGGGGAACTGACTTGAACACATTAGCACAGGCAACAACTTCCTGAGCAGAACACCAATAGCTCAGGCACTAAGATCAACAATTAAGAAATGGTACTTCATGAAACTGAAAAGCTTCTAGAAGGCTACAGATACCATCAACAGGACAAAATGGCAGCCTACAGAATGGGAAAAGGTCTTCACCAACTCTATATCTGGCAGAGGACTAATATTCAAAACATATAAAGAACCCAAGAAATTACACACCAACCAACCAAATTACCCAATTTCCCAACAGAGGAATCTCCAAAAGCCAAGAAGAACGTAGGGAAATGTTCAATATCCTTAGTAATCAGGGAAATGCAAATTGAAATGACCCTGATATTTCATCTTACATCTGACAGAAAGGCTAAGATCATAAACCTCAAGTGATAGTACATGCTAGAGGATGTAGAACAAGGAAAACATCGTCCATTGCTAGTTGGAGTGCAAACTTGTACAGCCACTTTGGAAATCAATTTGACAGTTTTCCAGAAAATTGGAGTAGTTCTACCCTAGGGCCTAGCTATGGGCACATGTCCAAAGATGTGCCACTATAACACAAGGATATTTGTTCAACTACGTTCATACCATCTTTATTTATAATAGCCAGAAACTAGAAACAATCTAGATATCCCTCACTGAAGAAAGGATAATGAAAATGTGGTACATCTACAAAATGGAAAAGTACTCAGCTATTAAAAAACAAAGACATCATGAAATTTGTAGGCACATGGATGGACGTAGAGAATATCATCCTGAGTGAGATCACCCAGACCCAGAATGACACTCATGGTACATTTTCACTTATAAGTGGACATTTCACATAAAATACAGGATAACAATGCCACCATCCACAGACACATAGAAACTGAAGTAACAAGGATGGCCCAAGGGAGGACACTTGAGTCTTACTCAGAATGAGAAATAAAAGAGACAATGGTGGTTGATGAATGCAGTGAACCAAGTTGGAGAGTGGGTCGGGAGGAAATCAAGTGTGGAGAGAAGGGGAGGATAGTTGGGGAGGACTGGGAGAGTGAAAGGAAATTGGTGAGGTGTATCTCTGGCATCTCAGGTCAGAGACTGGGGATAGAGGAGGCTCATGGGAATTAATGGAGGTGATCTTAGCTGAGACTCCTAGTAATGCAGGACATGGAGACTGAAATGACCACCTCTTGTAGTCAGACAGGACTTCCAGTGGAGGAAGAGGGACACACACAAAGCTCTGGACCCAAAATTTGTCTTGCCTAAAATCAGTACAGAGAAAACAATGGAGTAGAGACTGAGGGCCAACTATCACTAATGTTTAAAAACATCATTATTTAGCTATTTAAGAGAATATCTAAATAAACAAAATTTAATTAACATATATCTTCCTTTAAATCTAGTTTTATCAAATTCAGACATCAATGGTGGAAGTCTCCTAAATGCCATTCTGATGTTGCATGATGTCCAACTAATGACTGGCCCAACTTGATTCCTATCCCATGGGAGAGAGCTAACACTATTAATGATGCTCTGCTATGCTTGTAGAGTATAGCATACACAAGAGCTCAGCACAACGGTCTTCAGAGAGCTTTCATCTAGCAGTTGATGGAAACAGATGCAGAGACCTACAAGCAAACATCAGGTAGAGCTCAGGGAGTCTTATGGTAGAGTAGGATACAGAATTAGGCAATCTGCAGGGGTCAAGGGCATGACAAGAAGAACTACAGACACACTAACCTGGATCCATGGGAACTCACAGAAAGTGAACCACTTATCAAAGGACATGCGTTGACTGGCTCTATGACCCTTACACATTTGTTGTACATGAACACATGCTACACATGTGAAACTTGGTCTTTATGTGGGTCCACTAGTAATCCTAGCAGGAGCTGTCACTGACTCTGTTGCCTGCCATTGGATCTGCTTCTCTTAGCTGGACTGCCTGGTTCAGAACTCAGGGAGAGGATGTGCTTAGTCCTGCTGTTTGAGATTCCATGGAAGGGCAGTTCCCAAGGGAGCCTTCACCTTCTCTGAAAAGGGTAAGGGATAATGAGAGAAGGGGTTTGTGAGGCTGTGACTGTCTGGAGAGGAGGGAGGAAGGCTTTGATCAGGATGTGGAGTGAATAAATAAATAAGTTAAATGAAAACAATTCCATAACTTGAAAACAGTATAAAGTTAATGCAGAAAGAAAAATGCTTTGGGGAATTAGAGAGAGGTACTTTGAGATTCAGTAAGGATGTCTATAGACTTAATGGCACACACAATTATAGGAAAGTAGAATTCTCAATTACTTGCAGCATATGACTTCTAACCATAATTTGGTGACTAGGAATATTTGACCACATTTCCAGTTCATTCATCTTGGAGTAACTGAAAGGAAGAAAATGTCCTATATCACATCATGCAACATCAGAATGGCACTTAGGAGAATTCTGCCATTGATGTCTGAAATTGGTAAAACTAGATTTAAAGGAAGATATATGTTAATTAAATTTTGTTTATTTAGATAGTCTTTAAATAATGATGTTTTTAAATCACATAATAACTTTGTCCAGTTCTTTTGTGAACTTTCCTAAGTATAAATCCTTTAGCTATTTCAAGACTCTTTCAGGATAAAGATCATAATTACAAAATTTCATCTTTGATTTTCAGTTTTCTGTTCCTTTATGAACAACTACAAATTCATCTTACTACTTCTCCATGTCTTGTGATATACACAGATTTGCAGTACTTACCAAGTCTTTGAGACAAATTAAATACATATGTAAAGTCTTAGATAATTCCCGGAGTGAGCTGTATGGTATGAAAACCATTCAGGAAAATAATGTTGTGATGTGGGCCTAGCTAGAGTCAGCAGCATTGCCACCTATGCATGAGAATCAGCAGGGCTCTCAGTTATGAATATTTATGTAACAGATTGAATAAAATAAAATCTAAAGATGTAAGATTATAACACTTTTAAAATCTTAGAGTGATAGGCATTTTCAGGTTTGAGTAGATTGGGCAAAATAACTATTCCTGCTAATTCTCAAAATATAGCCAGATCTAGATCACATTATTAAAATTAATAACTTTCTCACAATTTAAAAGTCTTTATCAAGTAAAGTCAGAGAACATAGGACAGGATCTCATGGTCCACAAACAGGAAATCTAGCTGGGTAGTTTTCAATAGCCATTGTTAGACCGTTGCAAGCTCTTGGCAGCAGACCTGTGTTTGAATGCTAGAACATTTCCTTGTAGTCATTTATAGCTCCAAGAACTCTTAAGCAGAAGCTGTGGCCTCTATGGCTTAATATTGGAAGTCACATTCTGTTATTCATGCTATAATCTATTGTTTACCAAGTCAGCTGTATTCCTGATGGGCAAGCATCCCACAAGGGTGAAACGGCAGGCTGCAGGCATAGCTGGGAACTATTTTGGTAGCTGGGTAGCACAAGCACTGAGTTTGTTCTACTTATTTGGCTCCCTCTTGATATCAGTCACAATTTCTGCTTCTCTGCCTATCTGCATGCTTAGAAATGTGATGGCAATGATAAGTATTTTCTTAACAGCCGAGTAATAGTCCATTGTGCAGCCGGGCGTGGTGGTGCATGCCTTTAATCCCAGTACTCGGGAGGCAGAGGCAGGTGGATTTCTGAGTTTGAGGCCAGCCTGAGTTCCAGGATAGCCAGGGCTATACAGAGTAACCCTGTCTCGAAAAGCCCCCCTCCCCAAAAAAGTCCATTATGCAAATGTATCCCATTTCCCCATTTTTATTGTGTATTCAACACTTGGATAACATCTAAGCTGCTTCCAATTTCTGAATATTATGAGTAGGGCAGCTATGAACAGGGTTGAGTAAGTATCTATGGAAAGATGAACGTTGTGTTGAACGTTGTGTGCCAAGTAAACACGATCCTTTAGTTTAGCAATTTTTTATTTTTTAGTAGAAAGACAAGAAAAGCTTTGATATCGTCACATTTATTTTTACTTTTGTTTCTATATGGTTAGGTGACCATGGTAAATTTATCTAAAAGAGAAACATGAATGTAAAGAAAGAAACTTAGAACAAGGGGGCGGGGTGTATTGCTATAAGGAAGTGCTGTGATTCAAAAGCAACTTGGGGGTGAAAGGGTTTATTTAGCTTACTCTTCTATATCCTTGTTCATCAGCAGAAGTCGTCAGGAAAGGTTCTCAAACAGGTCAGGAACCTGCAGGCAGGATCTGATGCAGAGGCCATGGAGGGGGTGCTCCTTACTGGCTCCCTCCCACCTGACTTGCTCAGTCAGGACTCCTAGCCTAGGGATGGCATCACACACATTGTCCCTCATCAATCCCTAAGTAAGAAAATTCCTTTTAGGTTTTCCTATAACCATATCTTGTGGAGACATTTTCTTAATTAAGGTCCCCTACAATTAGACGACTTTATCTTCTGTTAAGTTGACATAAAATTACCCTCCACAATGCTTCACTCCCCAACCCCACTGTTCTTTCTTCCTGTGATTTGGAAGCCACACACACAATCATATCTGGTGCTGCTATTTTTGAACCTTACTGAGGACATAAATGAAAAACAGGTGAGTATGTAGTTAAATAATTAATAATAAATAAGTAACTAAATAAATAAGCAGGACCAAATATCAAGAACTTTGGAATATGATTTTCATCACTAAAGATATCTGCTCCCATGAGCAAGGGCAGGCTGGACCCAGAGCATTTACTTTTCTTTTACCACACAGGTTCTTATCCCGCCACCCCCACCCCTCTGTAAAAATGTTGTGGGTAGACAGTAAGAGATAAGTGAAGAGGACGGATCTTTAGTTTTTCCACAGGAGAGTAACAATTCAAATGCGAACAAGAAATTCAGATGGGAGACTGGAAACTCTGCAGCCCTCAGAGGCAGCCAGGATGCCACCTGAGAGAGGTTGTGGGTGTTATAGCTCTATGCTCTCTCAGCAGGTTTCAGGGACCAGCCAAGACTGTTGGCAAGTCTCCCAGCTCTGATCTTTCAAAGAGTCTCAGGGTGACAATCAAAAGCAGCATTGCATAGCAAGTCTTTAGAAAGCCAGCCACCAACAAAGGTAGCAAGGGATCACTGTGAGCACACATCCATTCAACAAAGACAGGGTACTACAGCCAGATCATATAAGGGATTCTGCCAAAGTTTGGCCTACAGAACCATCAGAAAGCGATGTTTCATTTAGAGGAAATAGCTACACACCATGCATTAAGAGGTGAACCCAGTTTGGAAATTGTAACTGAGGAGGCTGATGCAAGGTCAGTATGGATTCAAGGTCAGTTTTGGCTGCTGAATGAGAACATTGATAGAATGTGGTACATATACACAATGAATTTTTAACCGAGTATAATGAAAAATTAAACCATAACATGTAAAAAAAAAATGATGGAATGTAAACAATTATATTAAGCAAAAAAGTCAATTTCAGAAAGATAAGTTTTATATTGTTTTGTCTCATGTTTATCTCTCAGTCTCTCTCCCCATCTCTCTGTTTCTTTGTATGTCTCTCTGTCTCTGTCTCTCTCTCTCTCTGT
>NC_034602.1:60460428-60478530 GCF_900095145.1 Mus pahari
TGTCTGTCTCTGTCTCTGTCTCTGTCTCTGTCTCTGTCTCTCTCTGTCTCTGTCTCTGTCTCTGTCTCTCTCTCTCTCTCTCTCTCTCTCTCTTTCTCTATGTGTGTGTGTGTGTGTGTGTGTGTGTGTGTGTGTACTCATGCACTTTTAAAGAGGATTTCAAGACAAGAGAACAGTATCTTAATGGTAGAGGAAGGAGAAAGAGGGAGACTCTAATGGAACACATGTAATGTTAAAGTAGAGGATGAACTATTGTGGAGGGATCAGAAAGAAGGGGCAAGGCAGGAATAAGAGGATGCTATTGGAAATGAACAAAGAATGCATGAAAATGCCATAAGGCAATCTACTGTGATATGTTAAATTAAAATATAAGTAAATGGACAACAGCTATTATTTTTGGAAAAGCTTTATACTGCTTGTTATTTCTAAGTACTGGAGGTATATTAAGAGATAAAGGAAGAACTATTTTAAAAATTTTAATGTATTTAGAAGTTGTGTCAGCCTTAAAAATACATAAAAAATAAAGATCTACTGTGCCAAATAGTTAAGAAGAATAAAAGTTAGCAACAACACATATAACATACATTCATTTGTCTGCGTACACACAAAAATAGAGACTATTTTTCTTTTCTGCACTGAACTGAGATGTTTATGATTTCAGATTTCTCCTAAAACTTAGAATTTATGTTCCTTTCAGCCAAATATATTCATACTTTGGTATAATTTGGTTGGAATCAGGTTAATAAATGTTCTATATAAAGTTATACTATATTAATTATATTACCTTATATTAATCGTATCACCTTATATTAATTATATTGCCTTTTTGAGGACATTTGTATATTTTTATAGTTTTATACTTATAATTGAGCGTTAAGTGCTGCAGGAGGAATCGCGGTTCTGAATAGAGATGCTGTTATCTGCTTGTGGTTGCACCCAATATGAGTCTCCAACACATGACAGGATAAAGCAGGAAGCTCACTTAAGCCTGGGAATTAGAGTCTAGCCTTGGAAACATAGTGAGAACCTGTATCAAAACCATGAAGATAAAAAGATAAGTGTAAATGAAAGAATAGTGGCAAAGGGCGTATCCCAGAGCAGGGTTAGGGAAGGAGATCTGTGAGGGCCAGAGCTCCCAAATTCCCAGCAGAGTGGTACCCTTGTCATGCTTCCGAAGATATGCATTCTACAGGCCCCCTCACATATTCAAGAGTGGCAGTTTATAGTCAGCTTGGCTCTCACATATCTGCCGTTCTTACACTAGTCATCAATATTACTATTAAGGAGTAATATTAACTGTGATTTAATTCATAAACTTATTAATCAAAACAGTACTCTATGTACTCTATGATGTGTTTAGTTTTTACAAAATGGGTTTTATAATCATTCTGAAGCTTTCTTTTGAGAATGGTAAACAACCTTCGTAAGGTCATGTAAGTTGTAGCAAGAAATAGAGTAGGAATTTGTACCCCAGCCCGACTAATTGCAGTTTGGTATTAGCCTTTATTCAAGTTACCCGTTTCAGCTCTTAATTACATATTATTCCTTAATAGTCCCCATATGTCTTCTTGCTAGCATTGACTCAAGTAAAGCCTCTATTTAAAGCGTCTCTGTAAACCCAAATTCCACCTATTGATTCAAATGTATAATTTTAACTTTGAAGTCCAGAAGTGGTCAAAGAGATGCTAAAATGTCTATACAAAAAAAAAAAAAAAAAAAAAATCACTGCTGCTGCATTCCAGTTTTTTTAACTTCAATTTAAAAGTGCTCATATGTGGGAAACACTTTCATTTTTCAAAATGGTTCACAACTAATTTTCCCAGGAGGACAAATTTTTCTTTTTCTGCCTAGGCATAGAAAGATAAACTGTTCACATTTATGCACAGATAATTACTATATTCATAACCCTTAGATGTTTTTATTACTATTTTCTCTCCCTTCAAAGTTTCTGAATTTCCTGAATTTTTGATCAGTCTAAGCACAGGGAATTCTTCCAGATCGCACTTAATCTAATTTCAGATAGCTAGAGAGAACCACATAATTTATACCTTTTATGCATAGTATTTGTGAAACCGCATTTATTAAAGCTTTCAGACAAATGGGTTTCTAGTTCTTTGGCAGTTTTTCATGGTTAGAATTGGTACTTGGCTGACTTATCCCAGCCTTCCCTTACCAGATCTCTGGACATTTCTCCACCAAGAAGAAATCTCTACAGTTGTGTGCTAACTACAAAACCAGGAATCCTCAGCATTTTATTCCAGCTAATAGGTTTAGAGATCTCTTACTTTTATTTGATGTTTGCATTATCCTTTAGAGTAATCAATATCATCCTATATGTTTTTGTTCCATGTTCCTTCAGTAAATACTAAGAACAGAACACCATTTTCCTTGTTACTTAGATTAAGATAATGGAATAATACCAACTCTCAGATATTGCCTACGGAAATAATACATCTAATTTCAAACCTTATTTCTATCTTTTCAAGTCTGTATACTCCTATGTCAATCTCATCTGAAAAAAATAGGGTCAGTACAAGAAAGAACAAGCAGTTATTGATTATAACATTTGTGAAGATTTATGTCTAACCCTGTGTTGTCCTAACCATTCTGAACCTCACAGCAGCATAAGAAGGAGGCTTAATTATCATCTTTATTTGACTGAGGTAAAGTAAGACCCATGGAGGTGAAGCAGTTGGTTCAAGGTCTGGTAAAACTGCAGGAATTATTAAAATGCTGGAAATGAAATAAGTCACAGAATCCTCAACAATCACAGAGGGAAAGCATTCTCTCTTGAGTACTGGGGACTTTTTGTTCAACCAGTTTGTGCATCTTCTGTAAAGGAGGGATGAAGGGCAGCTTGTTCTCTGATTTCTAGATTTTTACCTGATGGTTTGGGGTCAACATTCAGGACATTAGACAGGAGTAGCCTTTTCATTTTGTAAGTGATGACAGAGCGATTCTTCTGGCTTTAACAATTTGGTTAAGGCTTCAGGGGGAAATGAATGATGATTTGAAGGTAAGAACACTCTTTCACCCTATGTGTTTATTTTTCTGTATTGCTCTTCACATTTATGGTGTCTTTTTGTTGGAAATTTGGTTTTGGTTAGAAATCGCTAAGATCAAGAATGTTTTAATACTTCCCAGGAGACAGTGAAGACAAAGGACCATGATACAGGGATTGCAATCTTTTGACAAGAAAAATAAATGACTTCTATATATGAATTGCCCTTTGATGTACAATATATGATTGGCTAAAATAATGTAAAATAGTTCCTGTAGGTACCTATCTTTAATGGGAAAGTGTTGAAGATTGACGTCATTTAAGACTCTCATTTAAGACTGAGTACCTTAAAGTCTCTTGCTTGACACGTTGTCCAGTTGTAGGTTCACTACCAGTTATTGAAAGAAAAGCTTTTCTTTTGAGTGCAGACTGATTGGCTGATCTGTGTGTGTAACAACCTGCCTAATAGGGCAGTTGGCAGAACACAAAGGACTGGGATGTTCTGGTTTTTTATTTAAATCTCTTCTAGCACTCTGTTAATATCATTTCTTGTTTTCTCTAACTTGATAAGCCTAAGAACCACATTAGTAATTGTTTTAATGTTCTTATCTACTTATTATATCACTCCTTTCATAGATTTTGGGTTCTTATAATTTTGCCCTTTCTTGACCCATTTTTTTTTCTATTTTCTTTCTGGCAACTTTTAACTGGCTGTTCAATATGGTAAGTACTTATTGTTACTGAGTGCTTGATATATTTCTAGTTTATTAAAGTGGTTGATGTTGTCCTATGGCATAATTAGTTATTTTCAAATAACTGCTTTCTGAGTCTCGTTTCAAACACTTAGGCCAAGTCAGTTTTGCAGTCATTCTTCTTGGGCTGACTTTTCCACACATGAGAAGTCACAGCTTCTCACCTGCCTACTGATGCTATTGCTTGAATTCTGAAGTTTCCCAGAGAGGTTGGCTGGTAGAAAAGAAGCCATTGTCAGCCTCCTTCCAGTTCTGGTTATTCCTGCTAATGCTTTAGCATAATTGTTTTCTTGACTTCAGGTGATTTAATTACATGCATGGGCTGCTGACTCCTTAGTGGAGTTCTCCAGGAGAAAGTGTGAATCTCTGGAACTTTCCACCTGCAACTCCACTACTTCACTTGCCTTCTCATCTTGAGTTGCCACCTTGTCACCTCAGGGATACCAATGAGCTCTGCCTAAATTTCTTTTTTCTTCTCTTCTCTTCTCTTCTCTTCTCTTCTCTCTCCCTTCCTTCCTTCCTTCCTTCCTTTTTTCTTTTCTTTTCTTTTCTTTTCTTTTCTTTTCTTTTCTTTTCTTTTCTTTTCTTTTCTTTTTCTTTCTTTTTTTCTTAGCAAACCATGGAAGGTTTCTTACTGGCCTCATAAAAAAGTCTTGACATTATTTTTCTCATTTCCTGTGCTCTAATAAATTGCCACTGGTTTTAGATGAGAGGGGAAAGGGAGGTGAATATCACCAACTCAGTCTTGGCAAGTAGTAAAATTAATTTTTTTTCAAAAAAAAAAAAACCTTGAAATCTTTATGCAAAAATTGTTTAAAATTATTCATTCATTCATTCATTCATTCATTTTTACACTCCAGATTTTATTCCCCTCCCAGTCCACCCTTCTGCTGTTCCACATCCCATACCTCCTCCCTATCCCCCTCTGTCACTAGGAGGGAGTCCCCACCCCTACCCCCCCACCCCACACTCTCCACCAGATCTCTAAACTCTCTAGGACCTCAAATCTCCAGTCTAAACTCCAGTCCCTGGGGTTAGGTGCATCTTCTCTGATTGAACCCAGACCCAGCAGTCCTCTGCTGTATATGTGTTGGGGCCTCATATCAGCTGCTGTATTCTTCCTGGTTGGTGGTCCAGTGTTTGAAAGATCTCAGGGTCCAGATGCAAGGCAATACTCATCAATATATAAACATTTATTCACTCTTAGAGATACTTTAGAAAAGAAGACATGAATTTGAAAGAGAGAAATGAGAAGTATGTAAAAGAGTTTGGGGGGAGGAGAGAGAATGAGATGATGTAACTATATTATATTAAACAAACAAAATTTCTTTTGCTTTTTTGCATTTTTAGTAATTCCTCAACAAGATGTCATTTAGTTTCCATATATTTACAAAAACTTGTTATTGACTCCTAGATTTATTACACTGTTGCTGAAAAATAGTTTCTATGATTTTAATCTTCTCATTTTTGTTAAGGCAATTTGAGCTAATATGTCTATCTGGTAGAATGTGAACACTTCTCTAAAACAATATGTACTCTGATGATGTTAGGTGAAATAAGTGTCTGCAAGCAGCAACACTGTGAGCTTGTTATGTCAAAATCTAGATTGTACATATTGTAAATTAATATGAAATGAAGAGTATTAAACCATATTCAATGAAGAATTAAATAAAGAGGAAATACTTATGCTTTGAGTAATAAAGAAGGAAATACTTATGCTTTGAGAAATAAAGAGGAAATAAATGCTTTGAGTATATAAAACATTATTCTCTGTAATTAAATGGGGGTATTTTAAATACTTATTATCAGCAGAAATATACAAAATTAAATTGCTGAATACTTATTATGTGCAGAAATACACAAAATTTAATTTCACTACTAGATATTGAAAGTTATATGAATATTTATAATAAGTAGTCTCACTTAATAGACTGCTCTTAAATGATCTATTTTCAATGCACACATTTAGGTGGGCCAACATCTGAGCAAAGGGATTAAACAAAACAAAATTAAAAAGGTGAGTGCAGTGACTCTTGTAGGGGGAATCAAGAGGGTCAGCTGGGTGGGGTCATGACCGGGCACTGAGTGATTTCAATTCCAGGCTGGTGTTTTCTCAATGAGACCTTGTCTCAAAAGAAAGAAAAAAGATCAGAAAATGAACAAAAAGAAAGTGACTCATTGTTTCTAAACCTGAGCATTTGCTAAAAAATTTAAACCTTTATACAATCATACGTGAAATAATATTTATAATAGTTCATGTCAACAAAAAGTGTCAATATAGTAACTTATGACAGTAAGAAGGAGCCATTATGTCTTTTTAACTAGCATCCTCCTTTTTGTTAATGTGCACAGAATATGTTAGCATAAATGTCAAGAAATAAATTTTAGTATGTCAGCAAGGTCATAAACCAATGGTGATTTGAGTCTTCTTTTGGATATTATGTTTTGAAAGAGTGTTCTATGAATATGTTGTTTCTCATCATCCTATTCATGCATCCAGTAGATTCTGCACCTCTCTAGTATTGACTACCACTTACAACTAACTGTCCTGTATCTCCTGCTGGCTCTCTTCAGGAAGCAGTCATGTCTTTTACATTTTTATTACAATCATTTGTTGTGTGTATGCTTGTGGGAGAATGTATAGGCCATGGCATTTGTGCAAGGGCCAGAGGACAAGCTACAGGATTCTGGTTTCTCCTTTCACTATGAGGGTCCAGTGGATTGAACTCAGCAAGTTTCTTGCTTGGCAGCAGGTATTTTTGCTCACTGAAGACATATTCAGGTTTCATCATGTTGTTTTATAATAATTATTGTTTCCATAAACATTTACATTCAATATAATTCAAATTCTAAATTGAGCCCTGTGTTTACCATTTTTTCATGAGTATAACTTGACTTCTTCACCAGATATATTTTCCTGAACTGCACATGACACACCATTAATTATTTTTCATGGTTGTTTAAACTCACCTCAAGGCTCCTATTTCTTTTCTAATACACATAGGTTAATGATTAAGTCTTTCTAACTGCTTGCATAATAAAAAGACCAGGTTTTAATAATCTCTTCACATACTTTATTCTTAAGTATTTATTTTAGAGGACCTAATAAATGCTGATTAGACAGGATGTCCATGCCACTAAATACAACGAAACTTACACCACTCATTCTTTCAGTCTCAATATACTGATAACCTCTCCTCCCTCTTATGTGAGGTTAAAGGGACAGCGAGATGAAAATATAAGGGACTTCAAACTTTAAGGGGGAAATGTCATAGTAACAGCAGTAACCAAGTAACGGAGTTTTATCCAAGGTAGAGACTGACTGCAGAGGAATTTGGACAAATGTTCAAGGATGGATGCTAAGTAGAGTTAAACAGCAGGCAAGCATCTGAAGTTCAGATGCAGGAGGGCAAGAAAAGAAACACTCTACTTGAGGGAAGATCAAGTGTAGCCCTTACCTGGTTCCCCAGGTGTCCCCTGCCCTGAACTCCAGGTGTCAGCTGGCTATTATTACACAGTTGGTTTAGTGCTTAGGGTACCTAACTCCCAACCCAGTATCCATGGAAATGCTGATGGTGGCTTTTATCCTCCACTGGGCACATGGTTTCACTCTATTTGCCATTTCCTCCCCTTCAGAGAAGATTGTTCAAGGCATCTTTGTTATTTACGGCTCATTACCTTAGTCAAAAATATCGAATTCATGGGGTCTTTGATGCCTCAGGTTATTTTTACTTATTATTCTTTCTGCTCTGGAAGGTTGTTCCTAGGGTATATTCTCTAAGCAAAGCCACTTATTTTACATAAATATGGGAATTTTTGGTGGCTTACATGACATCAAGGCAGTTTTCCGTGCTCAAGCATCTCTGTTATAATTCATTAAAAACCATTTAAGTCAAGAAAAAGTAGCATGGAATGAAATGGCTTAAGCAGGAAGGTCATCAGGGACAGCAGAAACAATGGGTTTGGGGACAAAGATCAATTAAAAAGGAGAGGGTTTGAAAAGGCCTTATGTGTAGTATATGTGAAAATGTACTACCTGTTAATCAAACCTTTAAAGCTTAATTACATATTTATTTCTAAATATGTATTTTTAACTCAATTGAATTTTTATGTGTAAAAATGTTTTACCTGCATGTGTACCTGTATACCGTGTGCTTGATTAGGGCCCTTACGGGCCATAAGAGGGTGTTAGAAACCCTAGGACTGTAGTTACAGATGTTTACAAGACACCACGTGGGTAGTGGGAAACAAATTCTCTTTTAGGTTATCAAGTAATCTTAACCTCTGAGACATCACTCCAGCACCCATTAGTGCGTTTATTAAAAGCAGATTAGTTTGATGGGGTATACCCAGCAAGGCTAGTGATAGCTAATTCCAGAAGCCATTTTGGGTTATTACACAGAAACAGATTCTGAGACGGACACTGAAGCATCTCGGGAGAGAGGAGCCACCAGGAAAAAGAAAAAAACGTAAGTTTGTGGCTTTTCTTTTGATGTTCCAAGTATTGATTCTTTTTAGCCTTCAGCTGAAATCCTCCTGCTCTGTGCTTTCCTCGGCATGTTTGCTCCTCCACAAGCTCCTCTCCTATGAGGCAGGAGCACCTTTATCCCAAGATGGCAGCATCTCTACCACTAGATTTCAGTCTCTGTCTGAACTGGACTCAAGACTGTAGAACCTTCCAGGCTCTGTGGCTTTAGTTCTCTTTGTCCCTTAAAGTTATAGCATCCTCTTAGGTTGCATCCCCTGTATTAACACAGATGTATGCTCAGGTAGCAGGCTGGTCCCTGCCCACCTCCTTCTTCTGACCTCTCTAATGGTTTTAAGTTCTAATACCTTCTGTAATTCTACACAAGTCTGTATGACTGCAATAAAATGAAGCAGATAGATCTTCATTCTATAAACTCAAGCTAGATTTGCTTAAGATGATTCCTTCCCACCGGCTGCTCCCTTAAACCAGTATTATGACCTTTCGACAGGATTGTAGGAAATTGTACTACAAAATATTTGGATACAGGAAAAACTCTAAACAAACCATCATCTGCCCTATCATTAAAGAAATATGCTATCAGCTGTGTTGTCCAATGGAGTCTACACAAAGTGATTGTGTTTGTTTTAAGAGAAACAACTTGTTAAGGAGCTGGAATGAGGTGATTGCTTTCAGCTGTTTGTGCTATAATCCAAAACCAGATAGCTGCTGGCTCCCTTAGGGAAAATCACTACACAGCAATTCATTTTACACCAAAATGATTAACTGAACTTAATTGGGCATAGCATTTAATAAAAAATGAGGACCCTTTGGGAAAAGCACTTTTTATCTGTTTGCAATGACAGAGTATAAATTGTTATGATTGGTGTGTGTGTGTGTGTGTGTGTGTGTGTGTGTGTGTGTGTTTGTGTGTGTGTATATGGTTCTGGGAACCAGCATGATTTTGGTATAGTTTTTGTCAAGTTGTTGACAATTAGAAAAATAAAGTCAAGTGTCTGCAAGAGACAGTCATTTGTTGTCTTTGTAAAGAAGTTGGGTATTTTTTTTATACTATTATCAACATCAACTTCTCCCAAGTGCATTTTTTTTTCAGAAATGTTAACAAGTTATATTCCTTTGTGCTTTGTTTATATCTTTTAATGTCCTGTGCATTTTGGTTTTTCTTATTGCTTTATTGTTTTATTTAATCGTAAATCATTTTATCATGTATATATGAATAAAATCATATTTTATGCCTTCAACATATGTATGCATCATAGACATACACATGTACATATATGTATATTGTCCTAGTTAATTCCTTGCCACACTAATCATCAATTAGGAAAATGGCTCCATCAGACTACTCTATAGGCAAGTCTGTAAGGGCATTTTCTTTCTTTTTTTTATTATTATTAAGGCATTTTTATTAGATATTTTCTTTATTTACATTTCAAATGCCATCCCCAAAGCCTCCTATACCCTCTCCCCCCGCCCTGCTCCCCAACTCACCCACTCCCACATCCTGGTCCCGGCATTCCCCTGTAATGGGGCATATGATTCTCACAATACCAAGGGCCTCTCCTTCCATTGATGGTCGACTAGAGACAGCAGAACTGTGTCAGGCTCTGTGTATGCCCAGATCGCTTTTGGCAAAGTCAGAAGGTTTAGTATTTCCATTATCTTACCCAGAGGCAGGTGGATAATTTTGGTATTTTGAGCACTTTAAACAGAGGTCCAACCGTGAGGCAATTCTGCACTCAGGTCTTGAGGAGTGGCCAGAATCATTCTCTTCTTCAAAACAATGAGTAAAAACATTGCCTCTTGTATTATATTATGATTGATATTAATGTATCCAATGAAATAATTGAACTGTTGTTTTTCATAGCCTCATTAAAGCACTTGGTTTTTCAAAAAAACAAAAAAGAAAAGAAAAGAAAGAAAAGAAAATGAAAGTCAGTTTGTCATACCCTGTTTGGAAGTCTATTTTGCTTACACTGTTCCTCACAAACATCCCCACGCAATGCGCCTCAAGCTCTCTGTCCCCTGTGTTACACAGGTGAGTTCTTTCTTTGTAAATAAAACTCTCTATAGTGTGATGAAGTGAAGTGTCATTACAGGCTGAAATATAATTTACTGCTGCTCTTACCACTTACTTGCCCATCAAAATGTAACATTTTGCTGCAGGAATATGATGTTCATCTTTTTTTTTTTAAAGACATAAGTACATTTATTACTGTTTTGTGAGAAATTCCAATTTATGTATCATTTATACAATATCAATCTTTAGTTTAATAATACCATTGAAATAACTTTAAATTTCAAAAATACCCTGAAGAAATTGTAGTTTGAGATTAAGCTTAAAAAGGCAAAATTACAGTATCTTTACACCCCAGTGAAAGAGATAATTCATATACATGAAGAAGGAATGAAAAATCTGCTCGTTTTTCATTATTTATTGTTTGTAAATTAAACTTAAATGCAGACTGAAAAGGTTTGTTCTGATTCTTTTCATCATAAATTTCCTCACTCATACGCTTCTGAAATGCCTTCTCTGAGAACATCGGCTCATGTATTTGTAAAATTCTTGCGTGAATGCAAGCGATATCGGTTTCTCAGAGGAAGCATATTTCTGTCATAGACAAAAGCATCACCAAATAATCTGTTTTAGTGTAGATATAAGGCACAGAGCACCGCTCTGCTGCTTTGTATTCAAGATAAATCAGAGCACCGCAGAAACTGTTGAGGTTTCTCAGGTCTCACAGTCAGGTGTCTCCCTAGGTTTGAATTCTATAGACCATGCTTTCTGCAAAATCTGAAGTTAGTTTTGAAAAGGAATACACAAATTAGAGAACCGATCTGCCCCAATTTATCCTTGATCTACTGCATTCAAATGGCTTTGTAGTAGACTGATTTGTTGGTTTCCATAACAAATGGAAACTTTCTGTTATTAAATAAAAATATTATTTGGTTCATAATCTTCATGGCTGAGGCCAAGTAGCATGGAGGTGGACTCGAACATCACTTCTTTGGATTGTATTCCATCATTGTCGAGAGGAAGACATAATATGGCCAGATGGTAAGACACTGTGGAGATATCAGGACTGCTCTGTATAGACTCCTCTCTCAGGAGCTCACTGGATCCCACTAAAGTTATAGTTATTGTTTTCTAAGGGAAGCGAACTTAAATGCCATCAACACCTCATACTAGGTCCCATGGTTAAAGAGTCTATCATTTCCATATCACTTTACTGGCAACCAAGTCTCTAGTATGGCTTTAAAGTACAGTCAAAGCATTTGTACAGCATAGCCAACATGCCAACAATCACATCTCTACTACTGGAGATATTTATAAGGAACCAAGACTAACTATGGTTTTAGTTTTGTTTTCTGATTTTGTGGTGAATTTGTTTTAGGATGATAATGTATGGAATAAATCTTCCTTACTGTATGCTCTGGGTGGTCATTTACAGACTATTTGACCTCAGTTAGGTTTCTTTATTGTTGTTGTTTTGGTTTCTTCCATTTTCAGTCTTGGCTTCCTTGTCAATAAAATGAAAACGTCACAGTATGTATTTACAGATTCATTCTGAAGGTCAAGTGGTGTCTTTGAACAAGGCTAGGGACTAAAATAGCACATCAACCTTAATGCACTCAGCTGAATGAATAAATGTTGTTGTTCTTATCATTGATGACAAAGCTCCATTAAAGATTTTATTTCTCCTTTTATTTGCTTTCCAAAAACACGCCAAATGGCTCTATAAATAGTAATGAGGATCTGGAATCAACCCTCAAGAGACTAGAGGCCCCGGAGAGTGGAGAGGTCTGGAGGGGTGGGGACATTCGTGAGATGGGGAACAGTCAGAGGGTAGACTGGGAGGGGGATAAAAACCTGGAGTTTAAAAAAAAGATTAAATAAAATTAAAAATATACCTATGGGATACACAGACCATGGAAGGCTACTCAACAAGAAAAAACAGTTGTCTATGCACAGCAGCATGAAGTGATCTCCAGGGGATATTATGGTTAAAGCAAACTAACTCCGAAGATTCAACACACTGCACATTTTTTTATTCACATAGCAATTTGAAATGAACAATATCTAGGAAATAAAGATGGAGACTAAACAAAGACAAGCAGATGGGCTTCTATAAGAAAAGGAGCAGGAACATGGGAATTTGTTTAGTTACGGAACTTTCAAATGTCTCAGCTCTGGTGGTGAAAATATTGAAAAATTTATTAGAATTAAATATATACATTGATATGAATATAAATAAAACTGGAGAAACTCAAATAAATTACATGGATTTTATCTATTTAATATCTTGGCTGAAATTGTAACAAAAGCTTTGTGATTTCAAAATATTTAATAATATTTATATGTCTACCCATTTCCAAAGAGTGTTATCCTGCTGATACAAAGAAATTTAGTATAGTCACAGAAGGGTAGTTCCTAAAAGTTCTACAATGCCCAGAGATAGAAGACATAGTAATGTTTAATTTTACACACTCACTTGAAAGAGCCATTGGTCCCTTGGATACTTGACACATTACTTATTTTTCTATTAATCCCAATAAAACAAACAAAAAAACATGTGCTGCTGAATTTCTGTCCCTAGGGGAGACATAACATCTACTTCTCCTCCTAATGTCCCAACAGTAAACTAAGGCATGATTACGTCAAGGTTGACTCTGAGGAATCAATTATTTTATTGGATTTCCCTACAAAGCTTTGGTAAGGAGTTATTCACTAGAATGTGGACTCTCTTCCTCAAACCTGTAATGCCTGAAAAGCATTACCCAACACCAATGAGGGAGGGATTTCATATATAGGGGATGAGGCTCCATCACAAAACTTTTGTTACAATAGCACAATTTCACACAATATGAATATAAACATCATCCTAAGTGAGGTAACCCAGCATCAGAAAGACACATATGGCACATACTCACTTATAAGTGGATAGTAGCCATAAAGTACAGAATAAACATGCTACAATTCACAGACCCAGAAAAGCTAAGTGATAAGGAAGGCCCAGGGGAGGATGCTTGAATATAACTCAGAAGCAAAAATAAAATAGACATTAGAAGTGGATGGAGAGAGGGAACTGAGTGGGGAGGGGGATGGTGTGGGAATCAGGTATGGGGAGAGTGAGGTGGAAGGGTCAAGGACACCATAAGAAGACCTATAGAGTCAATTAACTTGGACCCATGGGGTCTCACAGAGAGTAAACCACCAACCAAAGAGCTTACATGGACTGAACCTAGGCCCCCTATACATTTGTGCTAAATGTGCAGCTTTATTTTCATGGTGGGTTCCCTAATAATTGCAGTAGGGACTGTCTCTGACTCTGTTGTCTGCATCTGGATCCTCTTCTCCTAGCTGGGTTTACTTGTCTGGTCTTCTTGGGAGAGTATGCATGTAGTCCCGATAAGACTTGATGTGCCAGGGTGGTTTGCTACACATGGAGGCCTTTCACCTCTAAGAAGAAGAGAAGTGGGTAATGGGAGAGGGGCGTGTGAGGGTGGATTGGGGAGAAGAAAAGGGGACGTTGTGATCAGTATGTAAAGTGAGCAAATAAATAAATAAATATATAAAACTATATATATTGGCTGCATGTTGAAAAATGTGATCACACCACTAGATGTGTGTGATACCAGGCTCTGTTTTACGCTTGATTTTTATACGTGAGTTTATTTGTGTAATTTAAACCCCCAACAACAAAAGAATTTCAACTAAGAAAGCAAAAATAATAGCAACCTGTAAGAAATTTGAATGTTACTATGAATATTTAAGGAAAGGAGATAGACAAAAAAATAAATGTGGCTTCTTACATAAAATATATAAAGTAGAGTAAAATAAAACACAAATAAAAATCAAAGGACCAAAAGAGACATGAAACACCTTATCAAATGTAAGTCATCTGATGAAGATTGTTTCTTCTAAAGCAAAATGACAGCTGTATGGACAATATCATATATCCAAGCATGTGTGATGGCATAACTTTTCTCACTGTCATACTGTTAGAAGAAACTTTCATTCATTTGGTGGCTATTCCCCTCCTCACACTTTGTCATCATTATTTTCTTTCTTTCACAATGTAGGAGTTGTCATTGTTCTGTAATGCCCTTTCTTAAAGTTTCATAGAAAGAATACTGCAACGTGGGATTAAAAATATGCACATACCTCTCACCATTGGGGGGGAAAAGCTAATAAAAAACATCATTAACTGTAATAATATGATATGTTATAATCAGTAATTGTAACATAGTATGATATTGACTGTTGAATGAGAAATGAAAAAGGATATTAACAGAAAACTGGTATATACTGCCTACAATGGAGGCAAGCCGTGCTTCAGAGACGGTAGAGAGTCAAAGATGAAAAAAATATGGCTGGCAGGAGCTGCAAAAGGAAATATTGAGAATCAAAAACAGGAAGAGATAGGAAGGTGAGATAATAATAGCAACAGCATTTCTTTTCAGAAAGAGCTCCTGTGATTTGTTGGACATGTGTCCTCTTGGAGAATTGCCAATGCACCTCTATAACCAGATGCTTCTAATGTTCATTCAGAGATGTTTTGACATTTATCAATTGTTTTCGAATGAACATAACAGTCGTCTCCATCCTTGGGAGACTGAGGCAGCAGCAGAGGGGGTTTAGGCTGTGCTGGTCAACATAGAAACTGCCCTAAAACAAAACGAAAAAGCAAACTTATTGATATTCTTCATACTCTAATACTTTCTCCCCTTATGAACTTCAGTGTTGAATTTAAGTTCAGTCTATAAAAGTCCAAACCACTCTCATGCATACCTAAGCATACATTCTGGCTGAGTCTTGTAAGACTGAATGAGAAGGGCATTCTGGGAAGGTTTCCACATTTATTGTTTGTGCATGGTTTCTTTCAATCCTTAGATGATCATTAGCTGAAGAGTGTGTGGAAAATTTTAACAGGAAGCATGTTTGTGGGATTTGCTGTTTGTGGGCTCTGCTATATTTGTGGAGTCTGCTTTGTTTGTGGGGTGTGTTATGTTTGTGGGGTCTGCTAAGAGGAGCTTTGACAAGCAGCAGTTTATAATAGTTCATTGGTTGCTCTATGATTCTTTCCCAAGGAAGCCTTATGTTTACAGGGGATCAGGTCTCCACCCAGTACTTTATCTACTCCAGCTGAGATCTGAGACTCAAGGCAGTAGGGTAAATGGAAACAAGGTGGTTTCATTGCCAGTCTGCAGTCTGTAGACTGACCACACTATGGACTTGCTGGCTTCTTGTCCTCAAAGGATCCAACTCTTTAGAATAAACCTCTAAATATACCTATGTATGGGCATCAATAATATTAGTTCTGTTTTCCCAGAGAACTGAGAATTATACCATCGATATTTCAAACTTTATAACTCTGATTCTTATAGAGCACATTGAGTACTGTTAATTATATAGTTTCTAAAACTACACCCTGTGAGTCCTTACTGAGTGAAGCAAAGAAACGGGAAATGCTTTCCTTGTAACACATGACGCTCTTTATGGCTTTGGTCTTCACTGGTGGATTTAAAGACCTAAATCTCACATTTCTTTTCTCTAAATTGTCACGAAGTCATTTATATGTTAATTTAAACTTCAGACTTGATCTGTATTTTGAATGAATAAAAGACAAGTTTCAAAAGCTGGATCAAAAATGACTCGGATTTTGTTGGAAATTGAAATGGAAATATCTGAAAATACAAGCTGTTTTCTCATTTTACGTCATAAAGTTATTCTACTTCTTTACATGCAAACTAATGTAAAGCAAGAATATGTAGACATTCCATTAGAGATCTCACATTCTATTAGAATTTGGCTATCACTATATTAATGAAATCTGTATTTGCTATTATAAGTATTATTAAAGTATGTATAACTTCAAAACTTAAATATTTTGACATTTCACACTTCCAACATTAATATGAATATAAAAATGACAGCTCTTTGAAACCAAATAATCTTAATCAGCTAGGAATATGAAGCAGCAGATATTTAATTCTGTGTCTTCTTATTGTAATTCATAGTTGAGTACATAATAAAAATGACACATACCTGCTCTAGATCTTTCCAATATTCACAGCATCTACATCGTGGTCCTCATGATATATCATACATATAGAGAGATATCTTTACAATTCTCTTAGTAATGGTTATTAATTATATTTTGGTGTGTGTTTATAGTGTCTGCACACACATGTGTACAGATATTCATGTATGTATATGTGTGCACATGCATGTGTAGAGCAACTGTTGATGTATCCTCTTCAATAGCTCAATTCAATAGGTCAATTACTGACCAGTACGCTCTGAGAATCCTACCTGCATCTCCATTGTTCCTGCATCAGATGTATTAGCACAAGGGCTTCTTACAACTTCTTTCTCAATGATTCCTGGCTCTTTCAGATTCTGTTGCCTATGATCTTTCCTACATTATTTCTCTTCTAATTTTATTTTTACAGGGTTAAGAGTTACACCTATGGGTAAACAGAATAAGTTGACTAAACTATACTCTCTGTTAAAGTCCCAGATCATTCTTTATTTTCCTCATGCAATTAGTAATCCTTTACGTAAAACACTGCTTCTACACACATCTTTATGCCAGTGAAGGATTCTTCTGTACTCCTGTGGTGGAATTCCCACTAGCTGCACTCTTAGCAATTGTGCAGTTCTGGGCACACACCCTCTTTCTGTCTTTTTGTAATGTTCATTAAGCTACAGGGCACCAGAAAAGTCTGATATCTGACACACACTAACTGATAATGAAGAAATGAACCACAGTTGCCACAGTTCTTTTAATATTCGGGATGAGCAGTCTCCCTTGAGGAGAGTCCCTTTGGTTAGTGGCCCAAAGCAAGTGAAACAGGATTTGGAGGTTTTGAAGATTTAATGGGATATTTACATATTAGTAAATCCTAATATGGTTTTCAAGCCTTGCTTTCAGAAATTACTTGAATACATGTTATGCTTATATAACAGAACTATGTAAAAATGTTTTTGTGAGTGCTTATTAAAGAGAATAATAGAATTAAAAACATTTTATAATATGAATTCCTGTGCTACAGTATTATATATTTATGTTTTCATTTACAAATGGTCGTACACTCTAAGCAATGAATAGAACAGGCATTTTTAAAATGTATGTCAGATATTCAATCATATGTAACGTTATTATGAATTCATATATTTGTGTGAATAATGCATATTCTATAGTAGTGGTTCTCATTTTCAATTTTATATACAAAGTGGTTCTCAAATATATGTTATATACAAATAACTTTCTTACAGGGATTCCTGTAAGAAAAGTCAAGCAACCAACAGAAAAACCCCAAATTTTTCTTAATATTTTGGTTACCCATGATTCTTTCTCTTTTAATCTACACAGTAAGAGACAAAACATTTTTGTGTGGTTATTGACTACAGTGACAATCTTTTCTGTGAGAGTTTGACATATGTACTAGACACTGTACCTGTGTCAGGTCAAGTTAAAGTAACATCTTCATCCATCACATCCTTACCTGAATAAAAGATGATTCTCTCTCTGGGCTCATATGCCTACAATAGCTTACTCCTAATGGCAATCTTGAGCCAGCTTCTCTCGGTTTTAAAGTTGTTGTTGCTGCGCATCTCTCAGAAATGACAAGCTTTTTGACATTTTTGTCTAAATTTGATTTTTCTAGAAAATGGACTATTTCCTTTTTCCTGGTAAATTTCTTTGTTTCATCCTCAACAACTATGAATCTACACAGCTAACTCTTAGAATAACATTCTATGGCCAATGTTTCCATACTTCATGTCTTCATGTTGTGTGTTTATCAACACATTTCTTACTTGGTTTCACACACACGCACACACACACACACACACA
>NC_034602.1:60478715-60532123 GCF_900095145.1 Mus pahari
AGAGAGAGAGAGAGAGAGAGAGAGAGAGAGAGTTGCTTTAGTTCCTGTTATTTTTATTTTACAAACACAGAGCATCTTCCGTATTACTTCTCTCTTTGAAGGAAAAAGAATTTCAGTGGCTTTCCATTCTATTATTAATTACTTTCTCCATTCCTAGTTTGTGAATTCCTAAAGCACAGCTGGACAGTTGCTATTAGTAATGGGTGGTAAAATGATTTGCAGTGTTCAAAGCTCTTTTATGTTTTGATCCTCCAGAGAAACTACAAAATCATCCTGTTAAGGATTAATTCTCCAAGCCCTTTAAAAATAGAGTTTTTTAGAAACCAATTAGAAGAGTTGAATAAGTTGACAATTATAAGCCTTCTAGTAAATATTATACATTTTTACATCATTTTATTAGAAATCTCCCTAGCATATCTGTTGCAATGTGATACTGTCAAAAGCTGAAAAGGACTTCATATTGCAAAGTGAGCTTTATCTAAATGTGAAAAATAAAAAAGAAAGGAATATCAAAAATCAGACTTTAATAAACCACGTATCTTTAAGACCAATTCTCTGGGTTAATGAGAAGTAGTATGAGATCCAACTTCTCCTAATTTGTTGTCATCCATTCTTCAAATTTCACCCAATAAACCAAGCTCATTAAAGAGGCTAGTGTTTCTGGTGTACTGAGGGATTATGAAGAAAAGGGAAAGGGAGAGCTGCTATTGCCTCTTTCCCTGATTCCCTTGTTTTGTGGTCATGGTGGCAGTAGCTTGGTAGGTGTGTTGTATCCAGGTGTATATGCTGTGCAGTGTCAGCCCTTTCTCTGCAGACTTAGGTCTCTTTGTTCCTCCTTCCCCCACTTCTCTTGTCTTCCCTTCGCAGAGGAGTGTCCCAAGCCTGACTTGTCTGATTCTTTAGGAAATAATCATTTTTCTTATTTCCCCCCCCAGAAGCTACTCAGGGAAGTTGATTCTAACAAGTATTAGATAGACTGCATGACACAGAAATTTGCTTTACAAATAAATTTTTTGAAAAACCAAGACATGGGTTGTGTTTATGTATGGCTAGATGCTGGTCAACAGAGCTGTATTAGTTAGGGTTTTACCGCTGTGAACAGACACCATGACCAAGGCAAGTCTTATAAAAACAACATTTAATTGGGGCTGGCTTACAGGTTCAGAGGTTCAGTCCATTATCATCAAAAAAATGTGTAGCCCAGGCTGGCCTCGAACTCGTGATCCTCCTGCCTCTGCCTCCTTCAGCAAATCCTACCGGCGTGCGCCACCACAACCGGAATAAACCCTTTCCTCCCCAACTTGCTTCTTGGTCATGATGTTTGTGCAGGAATAGAAACCCTGACTAAGACAAGAGCTAAATTTTTCTTGGACATTTATTTAAAGGGATGCATTCAAAATGAAATGATATCTATATCTTTTATGTAATTTAATCACATGAGTAATGCTAATGACATTGCCTTTGTTACTTAGAAGATACAGCAGCATGTGAGTGCTTCAGTGCTTCTTAACTGTGACTCATTTCCCTTTGGCCTTTTCAGAACCACACACAGGTCTGTCTCCTGCATGCCACTCTAAGGGTGCTTTATTTTTCTTCTATTGAAGTCTCACAAGCAGTCATAATTGTAGAAAATACGAAATGCTGTTTTATTTTTAACATAAAGAGTCTATGTTTTTCACTTGTTTTCCTCAACTCCATAATCCATACCAACCTCCTCATGCTTCTGGATCGCAGAGGTTGCATCCCATTTTCTGTTTTTGTCCTGGGCTGTTGTCTGCATCACAGTGTCAGGTTCTCAGGGTGTGGTTATCGAGAGAACTCCCAGTTTCTAGCACTACAGAGTACAGGCCCAATAAGCAGCCTTGACTTTTCCAGTGTAAGTCCAGAACTGAGATGTTCACAAAACAGAGCAGAGTCCGAAAGCTGTGGTGAGTGTGCACACTAAATGGTTAATTAGTGGTCTGTGCTGAACTGCCTGTTTCCCACAATCTCCACTGCATTTGGTATGAAACTTCAAGATATTTTTTTCTGCCAGTTTCATGACTGAAAAATGGTTTCAAGCTAATTGTTACTTCTTCCCTACCTCCCCCTTCCAAGTAGAAAAATCATAATAAAAATCTTTAACAATATTGCCATGCCAATGTATTAAGCAAAAGACAAAGGGACGCATTAATATTCCCTGGTTAATAATTCATCACGCCACTTGATCAGGGACCCTGTTCAGGCACTCTTTAAGAGTTTTTCTCTTTAAGCAGAATTTCCTCTTCACATCCTAGCAGGGTCGTTAATTGGGTTTTGTATCTGATTAATGATACAAATTGGATCAATGGCAAAAGCCCTGAGCAATTTATTACACTTCCACAGTCTATTGCTGAGAGACAGCTGATAAGTTTCCATGAAACTGAGAAACCATCCATTCTCCTAAACATTAAACAAGGAAACAGCATCTGGACCAGCCACCTCAGGGACCTTACTAGAGGAGGTTCCCATCACTGTGAGTTCTTCCTATTTTCATAGTGAGGAGAATCAGCTTGAAGGGCTCTCATTGCCCTTTGTGCCATACAAAGTCATCAGTGTTCTTGGATCAAAGCTAAAGGTGAGTCCTCGCAGCCTGTGGTTTCCAACCAAAGTCTGAACAATCCCATACTGTTATTTTTTTTTTTTGAAATTTTTATTAAATATTTTCTTTATTTACATTTCAAATGTTATCCCCTTTTCTGGTTTCCTCTCTGAAAACCTCCTATTCCTTCCCCTCTCCCCAGCTCACTAACCCACCACTCCCACTTCCCTGTCCCAGCATTCTCTTACACTGGTGTATCAATCCTTCACAGGACCAAGGGCCTCTCCTCCCATTGATGTTCAACAAGGCCATCCTCTGCTACATCTGCAGCTGGAGCCATGGGTCCCTCCATGTGTACTCTTCGGTTGGTGGTTTAGTCCTTGGGAGCTCTGGGGGTACTGGTTGGTTCATAGTGTTGTTCCTCCTATGGGGCTGCAAACCCCTTCAGTTCCTTGGGTCCTTTCTCTTGTTCCTCCATTGGGGACCTTGTGCTCAGTCCAATGGTTGGCTACAAGCATCCACCTCTGTATTTGTAAGGCACTGGCAGAGCAGCCATCCTGCTGTTTTTAATTCTGAATCCATCACAACTGCTGCAGCTGTGTCAGTGATAAGGAGATGCAAGGCTCTAGAGAGTCAGATTTTCGAGCAGGACTAAAAAGCACCTATCTCACTGAGGGTGTGAGAGAAAAAAAAATGCTCTAAGCTCTTCATTATCCCCAACAAAGATGGGTGCTGCATAGTGGTGTGTGTGTGTGTGTGTGTGTGTGTGTGAAGGAAATGATACTTTTAAAAGTCTACATGTGTGTTGCATGTTGGATCATATATGAATGAAAACGTGCTTTATAAGAACAAGTGTTTTACAATGAAGAAGGGATTTTGAGAATGAGAACAGTAACCCAGTCTAATGGTTAAACAACAAATTCACAGTTAATTTTATAGTTGCGTAAAGATTTGATCTTTCTCTTTTCCTTTTTAATTCATCCATTTATAAAAAGTAGAATGACTACTGTTTTGTTGCCAGCTTATGTGATTGGCATAAGAATAGAAGGGTAAACACTTAATGTCATTCTGGGAAACTGGTTATGCATTAATCCACTCAGGAAATACTTATGAAGCCTATATTATTTTCCAGAAACACACACACACACACACACACACACACACACACACACTTGCACAAAGAGAGACGGGTGGGAGGAGATATTTACATGCATGATAGAATAGGATAAAGACTGTGAAGAAATGTAGATTATTTTGACAATCCCTAGCCAGAATCCCTTTCCCTGAAAAGTAAAAACAGCTGAATGATGAAACTGAACTCAGGCAGGAAGACCACTCACTTGAGCAGGATGTAAAGTTTAAGAGTCCGATTGACTTAAGCAAAGTTATTATTTTGGAAATTCTTTGGGCTTTTTTTTCCCCCTTAAAGTAAATTTCAACTTGTGTAAGAGGATGTATTGGTGATATAATTCAGACTATTTTATTTGAAAGCCTTTCTTTTGGAGAAAGAAAAGCCCACTGTGAAATGGATTGATTTTTTTTTTTTCTTTTTTGTAGAATTGCTATGTTCTGGCAGAAGCTATGCCGTTAGCATCCTCAGTGACACTTGTTTTATTGAAGAGTTTTTGATGGCGCTATGTACCTACTCAGTTTGGCTAATAAAAGCACAACACCTATAACACACCTCTGTCTCCATTCAGCAATCCCTGGGCTCTTCCAGCTGAAAATGTGTATCAGGAATAATTTTATAGGGAATTCGAATTACTGATTCCAGCTTTGCTTTTTAGTTACCACGTGACACTACTATTCAGATGAATCTCAATTAAAATTAATGTCCATTTTTTGATTATGGAAATAATATAGACTCTGCAGAAACTGATAGTATACAAAAACCATATAATGTTCAATAAATCTCAAATACTGTAGAGAATACATTTATAAACTTTTAAATGTTTTTATTGTTCTAAGCATATGTGGGTACTTAACATGAAAATCATTTTCAATAAGAATAAATGTATTTATTTTTTCCTCTTAATATTTCACTAGTATTTTCATTGTAAGAATTGTTGGTTAGGATTTTTTCTTTTTTTTGGTGTGTGTGTGGGAAATGTTTGCAGCCCTAACTTTATGTTTTTTATTAGATATTTACTTTATTTACATTTCAAATATTGTTCCCTTTCTAAGTTTCCCCTCAGAAAAACCCCTATCCCTCATGCACCCTGATCACCAACCCACCTGCACCCACTTCCTGACCCTGGCATTCCCCTATGCTGGAGCATCCAGCCTTCATGGGACCAAGGACCTCTGCTCGCACTGATGACTGACTAGGCCATCCTCTGCTACATATGCAGCTAGAGCCATGAGTCCTACCATGTATACTCTTTGGTTGGTGATTTAGTCCCTGGAAGCTCTGGGGNGGGCGGAGATACTGGTTAGTTCATCTTCTTGTTTCTCCTATGGGGCTGCTAACCCCTTCAGCTCCTTTGCTTTATCTAGCTCCCTCATTGGGGACCCTGTGCTCAGTCCAATGGTAGATGGCGATGATCCATCTCTGTATTTGTCAGGCACTCGTAGAGCCTCTCCAGAGACAGCTATAACAGGCTTCTGTCAGTAAGCACTTGTTGGCATCCACAAAAGTATCTGGGTTTGGGTTTGGTGATTGTATATGGGATGGAGTCACAGGTTGGACTTATACCTAGAAGATGCTCCAACATGTAATAAGGACACATGCTCCACTATGCTCATAGCAGCCTTATTTATAATAGCCAGAAGCTGGAAAGAACCCAGATGTCCCTCAACAGAGGAATAGATACAGAAAATGTGGTGCATTTATGCAATGGAATACCAGTCAGCTATTAAAAACAATGAATTTATGAAATTCTTAGGCAAATGGATGGAACTAGAAAATATCATCCTGAGTGAAATAACCCAATTACAAAAGAACACACATGATATGCACTCACTGATAAGTGGATATTAGCCCAGAAGCTAGCAGTACCCAAGATACAATTCACAAACTACATGAAACTCAATAAGAAGGAAGACCAAGGTGTGGATACTTAGATCCTTCTTAGAATGGGGAACAAGATACCCATGGAAGGAGTTACAGAGACAAAGTGTGGAGCAGAGACTGAAGGAACGACCATCCAGAGTATTCTTACTTTTGATGTTTGCCTAAACTTGAAAAGGTCTTACACTAATGAGCTTAATTTACTTATCACTAAATATTTAAGTACTATTAAAATTTATTATTTTCAATAAAAGTAAACAAGCAGCCATGCCTATGACCTCCTTATGGCTTTACTGAATTGTTCATCATAGAATTTTATTTTATTTAATAACCAAAGATTGTTCTTGAAATATTAACATGACATCATCAAATACTTTACACGTTTGTGACTCAAAAGTAAAGTATCTTTTGCATGCGCGTTTTCACATACTCACTAACATAAAAGTCACTTCTGATAATTTTCAAAATGTAACTTGTTAATTGAAAATTTCTCACCTAAAAGGGAAGATTGTATTTTTCTCTGTAAAGTATTTATTTTTACTGGTTTCTGCTCTTGTGGACTGTTCTACTTCATTTTTATGCTAGCAGTTCTGAGATTTGTAATATTCTTTCTCACCACATGAGGCCTGACTAACTGAAAGCTTTTAACCTTTGTTTCTTAAATTTGCAAAATGTTATATATCTATTTGTTGATCTGCAGTATTATAACATTCATGTAATATAAAATGTAAAACCTTTCACAACTGATGCCAGGACATTTTCTGGTTAGAGACTGTGAGGAGGAGAGCCTTTATGTGTCCACCAAGTTCAATTCATGAGAGTGAAAAGAAATGAGAAGAGAGAAGTGATAGAATCAAATGTTTGATTAAAAAATAAAAACTGGTGAACATTTTTCTTAAGTATAAAAGCAGTGTGCATATGTAGCAGAGGATGGCCTAGTCGGTCATCAATGGGAGGAGAGGCCTTTGGTCCTGTGAAGGTTCTATGCCCCAGTATAGGGAAATGCCAGGGCCAGGAAGTAGGAGTGAGTGGGTTGGTGAGCAGGGGGAAGGGGAGGAGATAGTGGGTTTTTGGAGGGGAAACCAGGAAAGGAGATAACATTTGAAATGTAAATAAGGAAAACATCTAATAAAAAAAGAAAAAAGAAAGAAGTGAGCATTTATAATGAAAAACAAACAAAAAGTATAAAAGCAGTTAGTGTGTTACTAAAGGGAAATCAGTAAAATTTAACCAGATTAAAATGTTAGAACTTAACAGTCAATTGTAATTTAGTTTTTTAAATAAACAGTCCTATTTATTTTAAGCATAAAATTAAAATATTGCTTAGTTATTCTGTCTTATTTAAGGTTTATATTGCTGTGATAAAACACTATGACAAATGGAAACTTGAAGAGAAAGAGGTTTATTTTGATTATTCTCCAACGTATCAGTTCATCACTGAGGGAATTAGGGCAGGAACTCAAGACAGGAACCTTGAAAACAGGAACTGAAGCAGAGGCCATAGATAGAGCAGCCCTGCTGTCAGGTTTGCTCCTCATGCCTTGCTTAGTGTCCTTTCTTCTTCAACCAAGACCACAAATAATGGGCTCTTACATCAATCATTCATCAAAACAAACAAACAAACACCTCTACAAAACTGTCTACATATTTCTCAATTGACAGTCCCTTCCCTAAATGAGTCTAGCTTATGTCAGCTTAGCCAACACATGGTTAATTAGATCTTTTCTAGGGTTAATATTTACTCTAAGTAATTTGGTTTTCTAAAGCAGGTTATATCAAGACATGTTTCATGTACTATTAGAAATTCATGTATTTGTAATATTTAAAGAGATTTTTGACTCCTCAGTTGATTATAGTCAACCTTACATAATCTTTTTTTTAACTTCTCAAGAATTGATGCCTGTGTAGAATTGTCTACAGTGTCTGCATTATACAGTGCCTACAGTAGGGTTGCCCAGATTCCATGACTGAGGCAGCATCTCCAGTACTAAGACTTTTAACATGAAGGGGTGTTGTATTCGGGCACCAGACCCTGACACTTTTATTGATGCCACGTTGTGCTGGCACACAGGAGCCTAGCATGGCTGTCCTCTGATCTGCTTTAGCAGTAGCTGACTGAGACAGATACAGATACTTACAGCCAACCCTTTGACTGAGGTCAGGAAGCCCTATGGAAGAGTTAGGGGAAGAACTGAAGGAGTTGAAGAGGATGGGGACCCCATAGTCCCATAGGAAGGCCAACTGTATCTGCTAACCTGGACTCCTGGGAGCTCCCAAAGATCAAGCCACCAACCAAAGAGCATACATGAGCTGGGCTGTGGCTAGTGACACATATGTAGCAAAGGATCACCTTGTCTGGCCTCAGTGGGAGAGGATGTGCCTAATCCTATAGAAACTTGATGTCCCAGGGAAGGGAGATGTGTGTGTGTGTGGGGGGGGTGAGTTGGGGGTATGTGGGTGGGTGACAGGGATGGGTGAGGGGGGATAATGTGGGAGCACCCACTCAGAGGCAATGAGGAGGCAAAAAATGGAGTCAAGAACTCTTAGAAGGGCGCTGGGAAGGGGACAACATTTGAAATGTAAATAAAACAAGGTTTTAAAGCCAATTTTGTAACGAACTAAAAGAACAGTTGAGGATTTTCCAGAGGATGCAGGTAGTGGAGGAGGAGAAGATTTGAGAGATAATTGTTAATTTTCACTCTTATTCTTTTCCACAAGCTACTTTTTTCCCAGATTCCTCCATCTTTGTTGTTCTTATTACATTTTAATTCTTTAGAATAACATACCTTTCACTGAAATCTATGAATAAATGAAGGCAAAATTTCTACTAAGGAAATTATAGCCTTCTCTCACCCTTTACTAATGCCTTTTCTTTATCTTTTCAGTTAATGTCAGCAAAGTCTCATCCTAACCACAGGGCGTTTGGTTAGTAGCCAGTGATAAATTCAGATGTATGGCCATTCACAGCAATACATACAGAATCTTGGGCTTCATTCAGAAGCTTGTAAAAAATTTTAAAACACTCAAAATATGTATTTGAATAAAAGTGTACATAATATTATGAGGAAATGTAATGTCCTGAGACCCTGGTATATATCCTGTGCTAAATGGTTTACTTTTAACATCACAGTGACCTGTATCTATAGCACATTTAAATTATTATTTTTCTTAGATGTATTTATTTGTTCATTCATCTTTCATCTGTTATAGTTTCCTCTCATCTCTTCTCAGTAAATCTTCTATCTCCCATCTTCCCTAGACCCACTTTTTTTCCATTTCCCTTCAGAAAAGAACAGGCCTCCCAGGGATGGCAACCAAATGTGGTATAAGAAGATACAGTAATACTAGGTATAGAAGAAAGAGAGAAGAACATCTAATAATGTACTGAAAGAGGCATTTAGTTAGTTATCAAGATATACACCGTGTACATTTGTTTACTTTGTCAATATCTTTTTCCTCATTCAGTAGGAACTGCACTTCCCAAAAGCAAGGCCAGTTTTCAGTGCTGGGGATGTCATGGTGAAAATGAATACATGCAGCATGTGGTCCCCATGTCATTCTGTGTTATCAACATCAGTTGATCTCGAGGTGTGGTTCTCACCCTATCTAATGCTGCTTCACTTTAATATAGTTCCTTATGTTGTGGTGACCTCCAACCATAAAATTAATTTTTTTAGTTACCTCATGGCAGTAACTTTGCTACTGTTATGAATTGTAATATTTTTTCAGTGTTTTCTGACGGTCTTAGGTGACCCCTGTCAAAGGATCATTTGACTTTGAAGGGTTTATGACTCATAGGCTGAGAATTGCGAGTCTTGAGGCTGCATCGCCCTCTGAGAGGAGTAAGATACAGCATTTACAGACTCAGAATTCAGATTTTTTTTTTTTTTTTTTTTAGTGATACCTGTTCACATTCCCTCTGATATAGGACAGTTACTGTACTGATGGATGCTGAAGTCCACTTTCTCTTTTAACAGAGTTGATGGATGGTGAGCAAACACACCATGCTTTAGCAAATTGATAGGAATGAAGCCAAGCTTAATGTCTTCAGGCAAACACATGTGCACACACATGCATGCACATATGTTCATCTATACTCAATAGGCCAAGAAAAAAATTAAATAGGTATAGGATAAGATTGCTGGGGACTATTTAGTTGAAAATGTAACATATTATTTAAAAATGTTCAAGTCTCAATGTGAGCAGAAAAAAATCTCCAGGCAAATAAAATGGAATCTGATCTCCATGCATTATATTTTGATCCGATTGGCAGGACTGACTGCAATGTTGGAAGGATAAAGACTCTTTAACAAATTTATACCATCTGATTCCTTCTAGTGGGAAGACTATAACTATACATTAGATAAGTAAATCAAACTATATTTAAGTCAGTAATTGCCTAACTCGTGTGTCTCAGGTTGTGTTCTATGTAATTGGAATTCTCTGATGGTAAAAAATCTCTATATTCATGGAGTGTCGTGAAGGTGGATAAATAAATAACAGACAAGTAGACATTTCTGGTTTCTTTAACGATTCAGTTGTGTTGTTTAATGTTTTTCTAAAGCTGTGCCACATGATATTTTTTTTTCTGGAAGCTGTGTCTCATAATATTTTTTCTGGAAGCTGTCTTTTCAGAGGGCATTCGATGTTTTGCTGAAAACAGACTCTTGAGAGGGTGTGTGGTGTTTAGAAAGAATATAAATGGAATCCCACAGACAGTGAAAGGATGCTCTTCTATCGCTACACCGTGAAACACTTTGCTATTTCCCTTGTCTTTGCTGGTCTTCACTGGTCTTTGCTGGTCTTTATTTCATAGAGAAAAATGCACCAGAGAGCATCCCATGGTATTCCTGCTGATACTGGCCGCTTCCACCAACTCATGCCAATTAGCCAGAGCCTTGCTTTCTCTGTTGAATTGTGCTGCTGATAAAGATTCATGGTTAGTGTTTGCTATTGAACTGGGCTGCTGGTTATCTGAAGATGAAGAGTAGAATTTCCCCAAAGAACTATCACTGAAGAATGTTCCGCAACCCCCTTTTCCTATGAAATCTTTTCTCCCCTACTTCTGGTCAGTGAGGTAGAAGGGCGGTTAAAGCATTTAATAACACTAAATAAAAGAGGTTTTGTAAACTCTAAGCCTACAAGTGCGTCTGGTAGAGCAGATGATGACTGGAGTAGTTTAGGTTAGATCTCTTTTTATTCAGTTCATGCAGATGACTGAAATCATCAGCACTAGAAAATAAAATGTAGTTTTATTATTAACTTTGGTCTCTTTCATAAGAGGAAAACTGGGCTCATCCAGGTACCACTGTGAAGTGTGGTTAGCTGAGTTCTTTTTTTTTTCATGGTTGAGGAGAAAGTTTTTACTCTAGATATGAGGGAGAATACAGCCAGAGGCATCTGGAAGCATCCAGAGCAGGGAAAGAAAGCAGTAGATAGAACAAGGCCAGTAGACTGAACTGGGCCATTAGAACAGAGAGAGGAAGGAGAGCAAGAGAAGAAGAGAAGAGATTGAATGAACAACACGCAGAGAGATTAGGCCAGAAGGACCAAGAGATAGGACCAATAGCAGAGAGCAAAAGAACAAAAATACTCTACTCAATGATAACTTGGTCAGGGAAGAAAAAAAGAAAGAAATTAAAGACTTTTTGGAGTTTAATGAAAATGAAGCCATAACATACCCAAATATATGGGACACAATGAAAGCAGTCATAAGAGGAAAACTCATAGCTCTGCGTGCCTACAAAAAGGAACTGGAGAGAGGTTAGCTGAGTTCTTAATGAACTAAGTTGTTATTATCATACTACTTTAACCTGTACCTCCCACAGGATGGCAGTATAGGACAAGACAGGAAATTTTCTTGCCCACCTGACCTGCTTCTGACACTCTCAGGAAGGCTGATATGTGTATTTCCAAAGCCTTCTGCAATCTGCTAATTGTATTCATGGAATCCATCCATGCCTTTTAACCCCTGTGGGAACACAGAGAGTATGAAAACGCCACATCATCTTTTTTAATGGACACAAGCCATTTAGCTATTCAAAGTAGAAATAAACATTTCTCAAAATGCTGCTCATGTTTCTTTTAAATAAAGTTTTTTTTTCTTTTTCCCTTTTCTTTATAATATGATTAAAAACAAGGTGCATACATTAAAAGATCAATTATGAGCTAAGAGCTGACTCAATTCTTTGATCCGCTGCTGATTCAGCCTAACAAATGCCAAGCTGTCTGGGAGTCAGGGCTTCTTGTGCTTTTAGCAATCTCTTATGTGACTTAATGTCAGATATTCATTAAATGTTGGTATCTGGAGGAAGATTCTATTACTTGTAGTAAGACAAATTAACAGGGGAATCAGAGTCACCAAGGTCTCCTTGATAGAAAGTGCAGACAGGTCAACTGTCACCAAGGAATTCTAGGCACAGCTAGGCAGACAGGTGGCTCTTCTGGCAGGAGTGTGGGAAAAGAAACATTTGGCAGCAAGAAATAGACAAAGCTCTAGGAAATCTGTCTATGTCTGGGTAGTAAATAAGGGTCTTAGTCACCTGAATAGGGCTTAGTCTTCAGATATGGAAAATAACCACTTTTTTTTTTTAAATGGCATATCCCCAACTAGCATACTCTAAGTATAGAATACTGAAATGCCCATCCTCTCTAATTGTCTCACGGAGAGGCTCGAGACAGCCAAGATGGAGTTGGATACATATTTTGAACAGATGGATGGAGACTAAGACCAGACAAATGCTAACAGACCGTTAGGCCATACCACTGATAATGTCTGCTTAAATAGCCTTGGGCTAAGCTTGGCATATTAACTTCTAATTACAAGAAATCCCTTTTGTAGCTCAGCAATGGTTAGGGTTCATTGTCTTTTCTGGTACCACACCTTCAGAGCAGCCAGCAGTATATGGTGTCTTGTCTTTCCAACTAGAATGCTTAGCTGACAATGGAAGAATAAACAGCATTCATAAAACAGGATTTCTAAAAGACTGGAGCTGACCAAGTTAAGCCTATCCTTATCAGTGCCTGATCCTTTACAATAACCTTGTTAAAAGTTATACAAAACTTGGTGCATTATAAACCAGTATTGTAAATTTGGACAACAACATAGAGGGTTCCCAAGAAATGATACTATAACAATCATTTATATACCTTTACCTATATCCTGATCCATCTGTATTCCAGGACATATTCTAATGATGTCCATACAATAACAAAGACATGCATGTACATCCAGGCTTATTCCTACTTTATTCACAATAGGCAGGGGTTGGAATCTTCTTTTCGTTTAACAGAACAATTCAACATTTTTATAGAATGTGCTTAGCATGTTCGCATACACATAAATGTCTGTTGCAAACCTGGCTAAAGGTTAACAAACATGTAAGCCTTTAAGGAAATTCACCCTCTTGTTAGATTTTTCTTGGCTTCATTGTAGTCTTGGCACTGTTCAGGTCACAGGAAAATGTTCATAGCTGTGTTAAATATTGTTATTAATGGTAAGTCTCTCCCTATTGCTTAGCTCAAATCAATGTTCTGCCTTTCCAGAAACTCAGTAGTTAATTTTAATCTTTTACTCACTGACTAAGACTTTTGTCATTATGATGATTGTAATCATTATTAGCTGCAAAAATAATCAGCATGCTTTAAAAATTCAGAGGGTATTTTGGAACGAAAGAGGATAAAAATAGTGCATCTCAAAGGAATGGTAGGACAGAAGTTTGTTTCAACTTCTGCAGGCTGAGATGTATTTGTGTAATTTGTTTCAGTTTCACTCTCAGAGAAGACCTAGTGCTACTTGCACAAATTTATCTTTGGTGTGTTGTTGAAAATAAAAGTCTTAGACTTAGATTAATCTATGATGAAACCTTATAACTTGTACAAAAGTTGGTATATTACTAATGGATTTAGCAAATGTGGAGATCAATATAAAGACTTCCCAAGAAAGTTAAATAGAATGGCCATTTATATATTCTTATCTTTACCCTGACCTATCCATATCCCAGGACAGAGTCTTATGGTCTCCTTACAATACCATAAGATGCTTGCATAACCCTTCTCATTCCCATTCTATTCACAGTAGGCAGGGAACGGTCGTAGTCACATGCTCATAAACAGGTAAATTAGCAATGAAAATATACATATACGAAGTTGAACTTGATTGAACTTTAAAGAACTATGAACTTCACATTAAGATTGGTGAATCTTCATAGAGTTTTAAATAAGGTGGGCTCAAACTCAGAGAGACAAATGCCTTAGATTCTCTCATATGCCAATCCTAGGCTCTGATATAAACATGTATTTCAAAAATATGAATTAATGTGGGCAAAAAGAAGACTGAGAGAGTAAACTGTGCCCAGAAAGGGTGGTTAACAAGGACGTATATGACATCAAATGGAAAGGAAATTTAGGGGCTTTATAATGGGACAGTACTCAGAAAGGAGCGGTGGGTTGAAAGGATGGAATGTGGATCTTCAAAGTCATACATGTTTTTGAAAATACCATAACATCTCACCCCCTGTATGCCAATGTAAAACATTATGACTAGATCGATAATAAATAATATACCAAGAGAATGTACATTCCATTTACATCATGTGCCCATTTATGAAAGTAGTGTAGTGCTTCCTTCTGGAGAGAAGAGCTATGACAAAGAGGGTTCCACAAGCAGTGTGATGACTAAGTAGGAGGGAAAGCAGCATGAGTTCTGCCATTGCAAGGCAACTGTGGAGGAGCACAGAACAACACGGGGACAGAAGAGCTCTTTGTCAGGTTATCGACTCATGGCACAGTAGTTAAATCTATTCTCTTTGCACCAGCGAGCCTGACAGGCACAGAAAAGCCCATGGTAAGTTCAGAGATTGTTTTAGAGTACGAGACACAACAGAAAGGCTAAGACCTTTCCACCTTGCCGCCGCTTCACCTTCGTGTGAATGTATCTGCTCAACAACACTTAAAATAGTCAATCTGCTCCCAAAGCCTTAAAACCATGCTTGAATCTGATAAACAGAGTTGAATGAAGTATACTTGGAAGCTATACAGCCACTTTTTTTCAGTCACATATCTTAGATATATTTGAGAAAGAAAAAAAATATTGAAAGTACAATTTTGAAATATTTGACACAACTTGCACATTCCTCCTTTAAAACTTGGCCGTGAACAGCTGAGTAAAGCTATCTGGAGAAATTTGAAAATTTTTACTCCAAGAAAGAGCTATATAACTGAGTTAGTGTTTCCATGAAACACTGTATTTAGCTGAAAGCACCAGCTCCAATTAAAAGCCAGATGAGTTACAGAGCAGAATAGAATGTGATTTTCATGCAAATACCTATTTCATAAAGGCAATGTAGTTTTAGAAACTGTAATACATGCGACATATAACTTAAGGCCACACATGGTGGCTCACACTTTTCCCCCCATTAATTAATTAATTTATTTATTCACTTTGCATCCTGAATGCAGTCCCTTCTTTCCAGTTCCATCCTCACAAATCCTTCCCCCCCATACCTGCCCCTCCTTCTCAGAGAAGGGAAACTCTCCCTACTGAACCACTTGTCCCAGGACATCAAGTCATAGCAGAACTAAGTGCATCCTCTCTCATTGAGGCCCAACCAAGTAGTCCTTGTAGGGGAAGAGGATCCAATGGCAGACAGCAGAGTAAGAGGCAGCTCCTTCGCCAGTTGTTAGGGGATCCACTTGAAGACAAAGCTACACGTCTGCTACACATGTTTAGGAGGCCTAGGTCTAGCCCCTGCAGGCTCTGTGGTCGATGCTTCAGTATCTGTGAGCCTCCATGAAACTAGGTTAGTTGACATCTTGTGGTGTCATTGACCCCTCCAGCTTGCTCAATTTTAGTTTTGGCTTTTTCTTGTGTTACCTCTGAAATTAAGAACTAACTAGATACATTTCTTTGAGCTGCAGTCTCTAGCATGTAATCTATAGATCATGTAGGCATTCCTGAATGATTCTTTTTATTTGCTTAATCACTGGCATCAATGCTGGGAAAACCACACACACACATACACACACACACACACACACACACATACACACACACACACACACACTCACACACACACACACACTAGTTAACAAGCATGGCTATTCACTGTTTTCCCCCAAGCTTCAGGGGAAGCTTTACTTACTCTGTCATGAGTGAGTTGATATATTGAAATGAACCAATATTTCAAACTGGCATTTATGTAAACATTGAATTCCAAAATTCTCTGGAGATCAGATCAATAAGCCTGCATGTCAAACACTTTTTACAGCTAAATAACAGCTGTCCTCTTAGTCCAGGCATGTTCTCATGGTCTGTCACATCCCATGTCCATTCCTGTTTCCTTCTCAACACTGAAACAATGTGTCAGCTTCCATATTTATTTACCAGTGCACCTCCTCCCTCTGCCTTCTAAGTGCATGTTGGTCATTCATGATGTATTCCATTGGTAAGTAAATACATGTGCCCTATTTCTTCTTTTTTATAGAAAGGGCTTTTATAGAAGTGGCTGATATATTGATAGCAGGAACTAATGGTTCATTTTGAAGCTGTCATATATCTGAAAAAATAATTTTAAGGAAGAGAAGGAAAGGATGGAAAATAAAGAGAAATAATTCTTAAAGATCTCATATTTGGATGCAATGTTTAGTGCCGAACCAATCCCTGATGTTAGAAATCCTGTAAGCCATTTCACAAAGGGGGTTACTTCATTTCTGACACTCAGTTTAGGTAAGCCTATATGGGGTTGAAGGATAGAATCTTCCACAAAAAAAATTATAGAAATAAGTGGCTAGAGAAAGTCCACAAGGAGCTGAAGGTGTTTGCAGTCCTAATGGAGGAACAACAATATGAGCTAACCAGTAACCCCAGAGTTCCCTGGGACTAAACCACCAATCAATGAAAACACATGTGGGGACTCATGTCTCTAGCTGCATATGTTGCAGAGGATGGCCTAGTCGGCCATCAATGGGAGGAGAGGCCCTTGGTCCTGTGAAGGTTCTATGCCCTAGTATAGGAGAATGCCGGGGCCAGGAAGTGGGAGTGGGTGAGCAGGGGGAGGGGGAAACCAGGAAAGGAGATAACATTTGAAATGTAAATAAAGAAAATATCTAATTAAAGAAAAGAAATAAGTGGGAATATCACACTAATACCCCATCAGAACGTCAAGAAAAGCAATGACATCTGTCCCTTTGAAGGCATAAAGGGAGTTCCATACAGGTCTTTCATAATTATATTGCTAGTTGATCACTTTTGTTGTATTTCTGGATTAATATTGACTTTGTATTATAAACATCTTCACAACTTTAGAGCCTTGAAAAACCCTAGGGAAAGGGAATTATGAAGAACAATTAGATATATTCATTAACAAGTCATATTTTATTAGCATTCCTCTTGAAAGTGGAGTAGGAAAATGTATTAGATTATATTTTATGAAATTGATAAGGTGAGTGTGGTTTGTGGTATTGTGTATGTATGTGTGTGTGTGTGTGTGTGTGTGTGTGTGTGTGTGTACATGTGTGTGCATGATTTGTGTGTATCCAACTTCATAAGTGAGGGCCAGTATATGCCACAGTATTTGGGTGGAGGTCAGAAGAAGCCTAGAATATTAGGCCTTCCCTACTTTTTCCCTCCCTCTGGTAGTACCAGATTAGCTGTCACAGAAGTGACCTTTGATCCCCAAGCTTTCCCTAAAGAAGAACTAGAATCAGATATGCTCATGGTATTTTTAGGGTTCTCTGTAATCATAGAACTTATGAAATGAATATCATTATCTATCTATCTATCTATCTATCTATCTATCTATCTATCTATCTATCTATCTATCTATGGAGCTTATTGGAATGACTTACAAGCTGCATTCCAACTCATCTGATAATGGCTAGCTGTGAATGGAAAGCCCAAGAATCTAGTAGTTGCTTAGTCCCACTAGAATGGGTGTCTCATCCGATCTTCTCTATAAGTGGGGATCCTGAAGAAGTAGGTTCCAATGCTAGTGAAGGAATGAACGTGCCTGTGAAGTGACAGGAAGCAGCTGAAGAATGAATGAACCCTTCTTTCTTCCATTGTCCTTACATAAGCTTTTAGCAAAAGGTGTAGCCAGCTCTCAGGCACCTGCATCTAGTTCATCTCTACTGAAAGCAGCAGAACCAGATGAATTGTAAAGCACATTCTCCTAAGTGTTACAGCTGGTGATGGACAGAGCTTGCTCTCCCTACTGAGCCATCTCTTGAGCCCCAAGAAGTACAAATAATTCTCATGAAAATTTGCAAGTTCTATAAGCTACAAATGCAATGGAGATTTGTTGCATGGGAAACAGATTTAGGTATCTCAAAAAGATGAAATATAAGTGAAAGCAACATCTTTTTTTTTCTGATCCAATCTGGTATTCTGTAGGCTTCTTGTACTTTTATGATGTGCTCCACAAGGTAAGTGGCCTTATTTATAATAGCCAGTAGCTGGAAACAACCCAGGAGTCCCACAACAGAAGAATGGATGCAGCAAATGTGGTACATTTACACAATAGAATACTATTCAGCTATTAAAAACAATATCATAAATTTTGCAGGAAAATAGATAGAACCAGAAAATATCATCATGAGTTGAGGTAACCCAGACTCCAAAGGACATACATGGTACGTACTCACAAATAAGTAGATATTAACTAAAAGGAACAGAATACCTAGGATATAACCCACAGAATTAAGAACTTTAACGAGTAGAAAGGCCAAGTAGTGGGAAGAAAATAATCACAGGAGGCAGGGAGAGGGAAGTCTTTGGGAGTGAAAGTGTACGGGGAGGGGAAAAAGAGGAACAAAATCAGGTAAGGGTCAGGGAAAGGAGAGAAGCCCAGGGGGGCAGAAGAATAAGTAGAAATACACAGCCTCAGAAGGTGGGAGGTTGGGAGACCATCTAGAAAGCACCTAAGACCTGGAAGATGAGAGACTCTGAGGACTCAGTGGGAGTGACTTTAGATGAAGTGATCAACAGTGGGGAGAGAGAATTCAAAGAGTCGACCTCAAGTTAATAGACAGGGCCTCAAGATGATGGAGGGTGTTACCAACCCACAGTCAAAATTTCCAACCCCGAAGTGTTCCTGTCTAAAAGAACTGCAGGGACAAAAATAGAGAAGAGACTGAGGGAAAGGTGGTTCAATGACCAGCCCAACGGGGCACCCACCTCATGGTGAGACACCAAGGCCTGACCCAATTACTGATGCTATGATGTGCTTACAGACAGGAGCCTAGCATGGCTGTTCTCTGAGAGGCCCAAACGGCATGTGACTGAGACGGAAGCAGACAGCTACACCAAATCACTGGACTGAAGTTGGGAACCCCTATGGTTGAATTAAGGGAAGGATGGAAGAAGCGGAACCCAGAGGAAGACCAGCAGTCGCAACTCGCCGGGAACCCTGGTGAGTTCCCAGAAACTGAGTCACCAGTCAAGTAGCATACACAAGCTGGTCCAAGGCCCCTGACACATATGTAGCAGAGGACTGTTTGGTCTGACCTCTGTGGGTGAAGATGTACTGAATCCTCAAGAGACTTGAGGCTCTAGGGAAAGGGGAGGTCCGGTGGTGGGGGAGTATCCTCTCTGGGACACAGGGAGGAGGATTGGGATGAGGAACTGTGGGAGGGGGGACCAGCAGTCTGGACAAAAGTAGGCTAAGGTATCTAGTAGAAAGAGAAGTTTTATGAGTTAATAGATTTATATGATTGCCAAAATAGCTGTGTTCGTTTCAGAATGCATCAAGGGAAACACAACATCTTGTAACAGGTATGAAAAATTGATTTCCTTTCACATGTCAGCTCTGGTTAGTAACGGGCTCTGCCCAGAATGCAATGTTGACAGGGAACCTGAAGCCTCATCTTAGAGTGGCAGAAAAACATAGGCATTAACTGGTGACAGCAGCCATGGCCACTGCAGAGAGAGGTGCACTTCTGTGCACTCCCTGTCCTTGATGGAGAAGGAGGCCTGCGGAGGAATGTGTTATTCTGCATTAAAAGTTCATAGAGCACTTGGAAACAATTTTTGTTTGTGTGGAAGAGACAAGCTTTGTTTTGAAATATTGACTGGGATACTTTCGTTCTTTGTTTGGGGTGAGTGCGAGTGCGGGAGGGAGATAAGGCTTTGGGACAGGAGCGTGTATTCCCAATTGCACTGCCCTTTTGGCTTTATTTGCTTCAGTTATGTTCATTATGTTTTACTTTCTTTTCAGGTTCATGCTTGTTCACAGATTCTATGCTTTTGGCAGTGCTGTTCTCTTACCAAGCTTTATAATTTGATGACTTCTTCTTCTTCTTCTTCTTCTTCTTCTTCTTCTTCTTCTTCTTCTTCTTCTTCTTCTTCTTCTTCTTCTTCTTCTTCTNTTCTTCTTCTTCTTCTTCTTCTTCTTCTTCTTCTTCTTCTTCTTCTTCTTCTTCTTCTTCTTCCTTTTTCTCTTGAATTGAGCCAGAGAATTCCCTAAATGTGTCCGGAAGTCAGTAGTTATTGGCTGAGGGTGAATGTGAATTCCAGGGGATATTTCCTAATGTCTGGAGGCATTTGAAGTTAGTACAGTTGTCAGTTTGGTACTGGAAATAAGAGGAGGGTCAGAAAGAGTGATAAAAGTCCTTGAATGGACAGAGATGCTCACAACAAAGAATCGTGTGTTAAATGTAAACAGCATTCTGATGGAGAAACTTGCCTTGGTCCTGATCTATATTCTGGGTAGTTCTGTAGCCAAACTGAGCATGACATGGTTAACCCCTGAGTGGAATCTATCCCTCTTTCTAAACAACAGACTCTGAGCCACTCATGTCTTTTCTGTGATGGTGAAACATACAGCATGGCAGGTGGACTGTGAACTATACGAGTTCAAATACAAATTTCTCCACTTTTGAAGAAGGTACATTGATGCTAGTTTCTTTTAAAAGGATCATCGTGGATATTGTAAAAGTTAACAGATACTGTGATACCTAAATCACATAGGATTATGTAGGATCAAGTAAATGAATAGGCACCGATCTTTGTGCACACATGTACAGACAATATCTTTCTCAGAGATAGAAAGGGGGCATTCTGCAGGAAATGCTATGCAGGGGTTATTTCTTGTTGTTTCCGAAGTTCTTTGTCCTGAAGATAGAATGGTATCACTCATTTCAGCTTGTCAGCATATAACATAGTTTGCAGCAATTTCTTGGGACACTTATTTAGGTTCACCCTTATATCTCCCTGAGATGTCAAAGTCAAGATTCTGCTTTGGGTTCTAAAGTTTCTGTCAGAACCTCACGTTCATGAAGTGTATCAAATAAAGTCCTCATTGCTTTTTACAAATAAGGGAGCTTCAAGCACTGGCTCACATGAAGATAATCTGAACAATTTCTTATAGCTGTTTGAAGCAATCACTACCAGACCAGTAAAGTCAGTGCCCATAAGGTAATAGTCAATAGAATCGTTCTACTGTGACAGAGGGATTTGCAACTTCAAGAAGAAAACAATGTCTCACAGCAAGCATGCTAGTAAATACAGCATCTTACTATGGAAGGAAGAGTCTGAGGGCACAGCTATAGATAGCATCAGATTTTTTTTCTTGTCTTTCTTAGAAGAGCTAGACTCCACTTTCTATTCACAAGTCATTGCAAAAAACAAAACAAAACATGTTTAATATAAATATGTCGTAACTGATAAAGATTCAGAAACCCCTTTCTCTATGAGCCTAAGCAAAAAAGCTAACACTTAAATTTGTGCTCTTCATTTTCTTTACACACACACACACACACACACACATATATATGTATATGTATATATATATACTGTGAGGTTGAGATATATGAAGGAAATATACTATAGCTATATTTATTTATATATATATTTATATATAGTAATAGTTATAATATTGAACATATTTTGAAGAAATTATATTTCTTTTCACTATATAATTTATTTCAATATTGTTCCATGAGGTATTTAATTAAAGTTCAGCAGAGGTCATGTGACTTTCAACATTTATGAATAACATAAGTATTGCCACATACTTTTGTGCAGCTTATCCTTATACATAAAGGGAAAATCTTATGTATCTCATGAATAATGAGCTAGGCATGCATTTCTTGGATGCAGAAACTCTAGACAGAAATTGCCATAGATGATTTATTGAGGATATAATTTTCATAATGCCGTCTCCTAAAGAAAAGCACAGTAGGGGATTTATCACATGTAGAAGAGAAACTTGGCTTTATATATTAACCTCTCTATGACACAAATGCCCCCCGCCCTACCTATTTCCAATTCCAACAGCTTGGCTTCTTTTTGTTTTGTATCGCTCAGATATTGGCTGTCATTCATGCTAGACATGGCAGTGTGTCATGATCGCATGTGGAGGCTGCTCTGGGCAACAATGTCTGGAGACCAAGGCACTGTGTTTTATTAGCACTCATTAATCACAGCAAGTGGGTATGGCTGCAGCATCCATTTAAAACACTACTCTAAATGAGCAGAGTATTTGCAGCATTCGTAGACCTGCTAGCATTCTGCAGTTGTAGTTGTAATTTAAATATCAATAAAGGGTTGCCTGAAAACTAGCCTGCAGTGATCAAATATTTTATGAAACATTAAAGTGAACACATAGTAAAACTAGATCTTTAGAAGCAATAATGCCACCGAATGTTTTTTATCGTCATCATATATCTTTGAGCAAAGTATTTAAGAATGCTCTTGGCATTGAAGGGAAAGAATTATGAAACAGAAGGCGTTCATCCTGTAGGTATAGTCAGGGAAGGATTAAAAAGAATGATATAGAGGAAGCCAAACCAAGGAATGAAATGAGTGATGTGTAATGCTGCCTTAAGAGTGTTATCAATTTTTGTGTCCATTGTGGAGTCAAAGACAGCCCTATTTGAACAGATTAGGGATACAAGTGGGGCTGAAATGAGCCAGCTAGTAGGGCATATTTGGCTGTACCAAAAGATGAATGCTGTATGTTCAGCTAATTTATTTAACAATAAGGTGGTTTTGTCAGCTAGGTGTCTGGCTTAAATTTATATTTTTTCAACTAGCCAGTTTAAGTGACTTGTGTTTTGATAATCAAAACTGCTGTAATGATGGAACGAGGAAGATTTAAGTTTTCTGGGAAAAATATTTTCAGCTTTAACTTTACCACAATCCTCCTAGATTTTAACTGTTCTTGTTCTTTGGTAAGATATTATAGAGAACAAGAGAACTTGGTCCTTGGAACAGATTACAACTGAAAGTAAATTTGTTACTGAAGATATTAATAAATGTGTTTAAATTATATTATCTTTTAACCTTTCAAAGGAAAATTAATACACATGCATTTATCTAATTTGATCTTGGTGGCTATCTGATGAAGAGAACATATTAAAGTACTTTCATGGATATTTCACAGCTGTGGTTCAAATATCCATAGGATGTGACTACAAGTAACCTGTGCATCATACAATAGGAGTGAGCGAGTTCAGCTTTTCTGTGTACCCATATTGGTCAAATCACATTGGGCATCATTATTTTGTCTTGTCATCTTACAGAAACGTCTCTCACAGTACCAATTTTATTCTATGTCCAAACTGCTTTATCTTCTTTAAAGCCGCTGTGCTGCATCTATCAGATTGCTTAGCTTGCCCTGCAAGCCTGGTAATTTGAGTTCAAGATCCCCTGAACTCTGTAAAGACTGAAGAATATGTCTGACTGCACAAAGTTTTCCTCTGAGTTACACACAAATACTGTGTTACACACAAATACAAATAATGTGTGCTCAGCCACACACATCATGCACACAAACTCACAATCACTATACAAAACCTTTTGCATAAAATATTTCATTATTTCCCATTTTTCTTGAATGTAGACTATCTGAATACTCATAACCCGTGGGATTTGGTTTTAGTTTGCTTCCTCAGTTTTACAGTTAAACCAATTTGGAATAGTCAAGAAGCACTATCGTATTCACTACTTTTATTAGCTAAAATGTATCTCTCCTTTACGATATATTTCTTATTGGATTCCATCAGTATTCATAAGGATATTAATATTTCAGCAAATTATTCATTTATAATCTGCAGCCAAAAGGACTTCAGACATATGTCTGTACTCAAACCAGCCGGTGTGTTGTATTGCCAAACAGAACAGTTTTGTGTTAGCGAGAAGACGTAGTTATGTTTTCACCTGAAGCAACCAGCAAGAGAAATTGGTAGAACCTAACCAATAGAGGAAAACTAAAAGCAAATGCAGAAAGAATATTAGAAACCCCTTAAATAGCCTTATGCTAATAAGGTACTCTGAATGTACTGACATCATTTCTCCTTCATAAGAATCCAATATCCTGTTTTTTTTTGTTTGTTTGTTTTTTTGGTTTTTCGAGACAGGGTTTCTCTGTGTAGCCCTGGCTGTCCTGGAACTCACTTGGTAGACCAGGCTGGCCTCGAACTCAGAAATCCGCTATCCTGTTGTTTAAGGACATAAATTACATATCAGAACTCTGTGTTTATGAAGTAGGCAATCTGGGATTTGAACCCTGCTAGTCTGATTACACCAGAAAATTAATATCTAAGATATTGTGAGAAAAGTCTGATTTTTATCTTCCCCTTCCAGTTCCTGTCAAATCAATATGTGCCTGGGTTTTATCTTTGGAGTTTTGTTAACATACATGACAGGTGATAACATTCACATTTAGTTAACTAATTGGGAAATTTTTCCATTTCAGGAAAAAGTCAATTTTATTGAAAATATTATCAATGTAATTTCTAATAGAAATGTCATTTCGGCCATTTATAAAAAACATTTCATTGTTGAAACTACATAAATGTTTTACGATTTCCTTTGCTATTTTTATGTCATCTTGACATGAGCTGCAATTATCTGAAAGGGGGAAACCTCTATTGAAAAAAATTCCTTTATAAGATTGGGTTGTAGGCAGGTTAGCCTACATGACATATTCTTAATTAGTGATTCATGATGGCTCAGCCCTTCGAAGGTGGGGACATAGGGCTGGTAGTCCTAAGTTTTAGGAGAAAGGATGAAGAAGCCGAGCAAACAGGCAAGTGGCCCCCTTCCACAGCTCCTGCCAGGAGGTTTTCACCTGGTTTGAGTTGAGTTCCTACCCTGGCTTCCTTAGGTTAGCTGTAATTCAGGATACGGAAGCCAAACAAGCCCTTTATTCCCCGAGTTGTGTTTGGTAATAGCATTTCACCGCAGCAGTAGTATCCCTGACTTACACAGTGACCCATTTCAAGGCCATTGCTTATTTGTTGCTTTTCTGAGTTCCAGTAAAATTTGTATTGTAATTCCTCCTCTAGGGTCTTGGTTTATCTAATATATATTAAAGACTATGTCATTTTCATGAACATGTGAACTCTATAGAAATGGTAACTTAAGTAACAACTTCCTGTATGTGAACGTATAAGCTGTAAGGAAGCCAACTGTCCAGACAGAATGTGATGATTTAATTTATTTCTTGAATATCTGACTAAGGGTACCACCCTAGAGTCTTTTGATAAAATTAGGTTTTAGAGGGAAATAATACAATTTTCATCATTTGGTGTGATTTTTCCCCACAAAACTTCCTGAGACAATAACACACTTATAAAAGTAAATACACTATTTCTTATATGTTACCACTGAAATGGAATGTGTATATTTAAAACAAAGAAAATATAAAATTAGTTTATTATTATTATTATTACTATTATTATTATTATTATTGTTATTATTATTATTATTTAACCAGAGTGTATTATGTTGGTTGTGTAAAATGTAACAACCATACATTTATAAATGTATGTTTACATGATTTTTGTCTTTGTGAGTGTAGTTTATTTTGAGTATAGCTATTGTATCTTTTCTCTTAGATGCAGAATCTTTAAAAATGAGTTATGAACTTAGATGAATGAATTATTAAAGAATAGGGTGAGGTTAGGAAGGTAAGATGGAGAATAAGCATATGTAAATACTATTGAAGCACCTCATGTACATGTACAAAATGCCATAATAAAACTATTATTTTGTACAAATATATATATATATATATATATANACACACACACACACACACAATATTATTTTAGGCTAGATTTCTTGTATACTAATATTTTAGGTAGCACATAAGGTGATATATTGAGTCAGCATCTATCAGTTGAACCTAGAGCTCACAAACTCTGCTAGCGTAGTTGAGTCTTGGCATTGACAGAAGACCACCACATCCAACAAGAACTTACCTGGACTCTGGGGATTTGATCTTGGCTTCTCAAGCCTACATGCTGAGGACTTTACCAACTGAATCCTCTCTCCAGTCCCTCGCCAGTGCCAGTGTTTTAATGGGATTCCACTCTTTGATGATTGTGAACACTGTAGCAATAGTCGTGGATTTGCAAGTACCTCTGAAGTATGCTGGCTTCAAGCTCCTTGAGTATTACCTCGGGACTGGTATAGCTGCCTCACATGGTACTTCCATCTTCAGTGTTTGAAGAGGTTCTGGACATTTTTCCACATTGGCCTCCCAAGTTTACATTTCTGCTCTGTATAAAACTCTTCCTCTTTTTCTCCATCATCACTAACATCAGTTATTTGTTTTCTTGATAATATGTATTCTGATGCCTGTGAGATGGAATGTCAATGTAATATTAATTTGCATTTCTTTTATGTCTAGTGGTAGGGAACACTTTTAAAAATATGTATTATTTATCTGCTTCTTTCTGTTGGGACTATTTAATTAGTTACTCTAGATAACTTTATTTTTTCCTTTATAGTGTTCACGTTTTTGGAGTTCTTTATGGATTCTACACATTAGTCTTCTGAAATATGATTTTTTTCCTGTTCTTTAGTTGCTATCTCCATACTGCTGAATATTTTCTTAGCTGTGCAGACGTATTTTACTTTCATGCAATTTTAAGCTTTATTTTTTTTTAACTCTAATTTTAACAACTGATATTAAGTGCTTTAAACTCCTTTCTAGCCCACCATCCACCAGGGATCATGGGAAAGAAACATTATTAGGAAACGGAGGAAGTGAACCTGTTGAGAAATTGTTCTTTGGAGCAAATCCCATCTGCTTTGTCAGAAATTTCAGCAGTTCAGTTCACAGGAGTCAGCATTGGCAGCTCGATCCACTAGCAAACACCTCATGGATATATATACCAGCAGTCCAGTTCAGTCGTATTGGGACAGCAGCACAGCGGTGGTGGCATGACCTAGCAGGAATAGCCAGACCCCAGGGGAACCCTTCTGCATGAGTTAGCAGAAGGGTTTAAAAGCAGCAGGGATACTAGGAAAAGTTCTTTGCCATGCCTCTTTCACCAAAGCAAAGATCTGCAAAGAAGCAAGACCAAGAAGCATTGCAAAGCCTGATCTATAAGCAAGCCCCTCTCACAGTCCATTGAGTCCTATTTATAGGACCTCCAAACATCACCATGTGTCTTGCCTCGGCATGTGAGTCTGCCTTAGCAAAACTCCACGTGAGTCTGTATCTGCTGATATTACTCTTGGCAATTGGCCTGAGTCCACGCCAGCACACCACCAGAAGTTTTTCGGTGTGTTTCTCTCTATGGAGTCACAACAAAATGGCACTCAACTATGTAATGTAAGGCAGACAAATGTGTTGGTTGTTAGCGAAGAATCTTTCTTGTGCTTGTTTTAGCAAAACATCCTCTCACTTGTTTCCACTTCAGGAAAACACTCCTTCACATGTTTGCTCCAGCAAAACACTACCCAGCGCAATTGACTTTTCAAAGAACCACAAAGTTCACCAATTGCATTACTCGGTAAGTTTAAACTTTTATTCTAGGGGTTTTTTACTTTGTTGACTATTCCTGATTTGGTGTTCTCCAACTCTGTTGAACATGCTTATCGCTTCTTAGAATTTTCTAATGGAGTCTTTAGTGTTTTCTATGTATGGAATTATAGCTTCTGAAGCCATGGGAATCAATCAATCTGTCTGCTCCTAGGCTCTTATTAAGAGACAATATTGCTGCTTTAGTTGCATTGACTGTTATGTGTCTGTTTAAGTTGTTTAAAGCCTCTTATTTTAATCTCGATAGACTATGTGTGTCTGAAAAAATTATCCACTCTTTTATTTTATATTTTCCAAGTTTGAGAAATGTAAGGTATTAAATTTTCCCTATTCATTTGAATTTCATGGAACATTTTGTAAACTCCAGTGTTGGTCTTTAGTCTCACTTCTGTGACAAAATATCTGACCAACACAACTTAAGAAAACATTATTTACTTGGGTTTATAGTTTTGAGGGGATTGAGTCCGTTATGGAAGGAAACCTACAGCATCAGGAGGAGCATTAGGTCTGTAACATAGATAGCATCCATGGTCAGGAAGCGGATAGTGAAGGATGCTGCGTCCAGCTTGCTGTCTCCAAATTCAGTGTGAGATTCCAACCCAGGGCATGGTGTTACTGACAATTAGGATATTTCTTCTCACTTCATTTATTAGAGACAATTTGTTATCGTCACACCTAGATGTTTGTTGCCACAGTGCTTGTAAATCTCAAGCAGATAGTATCGCCAATCCCACCTCCCACGTTTCACAGTTTTTATTTTATTAATTGAGGGCATTCTCTTTCTCTTTGTTAGTCTGGAGAGGAGTTTATCAAATTCTTGATAAACCAATTCTTTGTTTTAAGGAAAGACTTTATTTATTTTTATTTAATGTATATGAATGTGCTCTCTCTCTCTCTCTCTCTCTCTCTCTCTCTCTCTCTCTCTCTNTGTGTGTGTGTGTGTGTGTGTGTGTGTGTGTGTGTGTGTGTGTGTGTGTGTGTGCCATGTGCATGCTTCCTCCTCACTAAGTACAGAAGGGAACACCAGAATTTTTGTTACTGAAGATACAGATGGGAGCACAATGTGGATTCTGCAAACTGCACATTGGTTCAACTTTCCTAATCAGGAACTTATCTCTCTAACCTCTCAGAGAACTGATTCATTGAAGTATTCTGTATATGGATCTTTCTTTATCATTTTATTATTTTCTTACCTGATCTTTAATATTCTTTTCTGTCTATTAATTTTTGTAGTCAGGCTGCTCTTATTTTCTAACACCTTGAGGTATACCATTAGTTTATTTACTGGATTATTTTTTAAATGTAAGTACTTATATAAAAGAACTTTTATTTTTCTTTATACAGTACAGAAACATTGAATCCAAGACATTGCGAATATTTGATTTGTGCTCTGCCATATCTTTAGCACCTATATAAGAAATTTTATTTTATTTGTTTTTAGGTAATATCCAGGCAAAAAGATCAAAATATTACAAATAAACAGTCTCAGTTCCCAAGAAGTTTATGGAAGTGTGAGAAACACATAAATTGTGTCATTTGAATAGTGGATCTGTGCCGCAAAGCAGTTTACACTTGAATTAAGACTCAAAGAATAAAGGCTGTTGTCAGAGTGTATGGTACAGGAGAGGTTGAAAATAGGTAAGAAAATAACTCACGAGAGCATTGTAAGTTAATGTGGAATATCAAGATTCAAGCTCTTCAGTGATTAAGAGACAGTTATCAATACCAGAGGAATATAAAAAATGTTGAAGTAAAGTGACCATTTAAGCTGTGTGGTAGCTTAAAATAAAAGACGTGGGAGACTGTCTGGAAGGTTGTTATAATCTGAGTCAGGACAGTGACGAGTTTGCACCCAGTGGAGCCTCCTCACCCAGTAAGAAAGTGCTGTTAGAGCAAGATAGGAAAATATAGTGACTAGAAAGTGACGTAAAAATCAGAGTTTAACAGTCACCTAATGTGTGCATATGTTCAATTATATTAAAGTAATTTATTTATTAAGAATAAGGCTGTATAATTTCAAGCTCAACTTAATTGTTAATGATGCTTACAGTGAAGGCCCCTGTGATATGAATACTTTATTGAAAATGTGCTTGCATCCCCCGAACGAATGAATTACTGCTTTCCTGGAGGCAGTCTTTTGAATGAAGTTCAAAATAAATTAAATATCTCATGTTGATGAGGAAAGTACACTTCAAATTAAAACATTGAACAATAGTAATTAAACAGAAGAATCAATTTCTGTATTGGTGTTGTCATACATCTTTACCTCATTTACTTTCATAGAACTGGATTGTTAGTGTCTCTTTACAAATGAAAGAGTAAATTGAATGTTCCCCCTAGAGATATGTGTCCCACCCATTGCTATAAGAAAGTTATTATATATGTATGTACACACACACACATATACACACATACATACACATAGACATATATCATTGTAATGAGGAACAAACTAAGAACAATGGGAATGTTCATTCAGTTTCATAGTTACTGTTTTGTTATTTGAACCATGTAAGTTCATGAAAAAATATATACATATATACATTGCAGCTTTTCATGGAATTTAATCTATATAGATTTTAATTAAATTTTTTCTTTAGAAAATTAGAAGAAATATTATAAAGGATAAAACCATACATTTTATGGAAATGTAAAATAAATATATCCTAATTTCAGTGACATTATTAGAAAAGTCAAGAGAAAAGATAAGTGCACACAGATAAAAGTTAAGAATGATGAATATATTTATGATCAGCTTTGAAAATATATTTAAAATAGCATTATATGAACCAAGAAGTTATATTTAGGAATATATATATATATATATATATATATATATGCAATAACAATGACTAAAGAGGGTATGAAATTTAAGGAGAGCAGAGAGAGGTATATGGGAGGTTTTGCAGGAGGAAAAGAAAAGACGCAATGTACTGAAATCATAATATCAAAAATAAACAAAAGGGATAATACAAACTTGATCCATTACATGTAGGAAAATAATCTATTTCTATCTGTAGGAAACAATTAACTTTCCACATTATCAATTTTCTACACTTTACAGACTTGAAAAATACTTCAAGTTCAATAAAATGGCACCGTTGAGTCTTTTCCATATTTTTCTCCCCCTCTCTGCAGAGCACAAGGATCCCTACAGAAGAGTGTGAGGAAAGTCTGTAGGAATCAGAGGGGATGAAGGACACCAGGAGAACCTGGCCCACTGAAGCAACTCAGCAGGGCTCATTTAGGCTCACAGAGACTCAGACCCAAGCACAGTGCGTGCATAGGTCTGCAACAAGTTACCTGTGTCTATGTTATGGCCGTTAGCTTGGCGTTGTTATAAGAATCCTAACAGTGGGAGCAGACTCTGGCATTATTTTCCCAGTTCTTAGGACTCTGTTTCCTACTGGGTCGCCTTGTCCAGGCTCCATATGAGGGCTTTTGTCTGGTCTCATCGTAGCTGCTTTGTTGTGTTTGCTTGTTGTCTCTTGGAAGCCTGCTCTTTCTTCTTTTGAAGGGAAACAGAGGGGATTGTATCTGGGAGAAAGATGACATAGAGAGGAGTTAGGAGGATTCAAGAGAGGGGAACCTATTCTCCGGATATAGTGTGTGAGAGAAGAATCTATTTTCAATTTTGAAAATAATAATAATTAATGATGATGATGATGATGGAACTAAACAGTTGATAAGAGTACTGACACTTTCAGGAGTACCTGCCTTGTGTAGCTTCTCTCAGGTGGCTCACAGCTTTCCCGTCTTCTTGCTAATCAGAGTCTAACCTATCTTCAGGTCAATGCCAGCTGAAGAACATATATTTATCTCTGTGTTTATTTTGCCTTAAATTCTATGTCAAAATTAACTGTGGATCAGTTTCCTAACAATTGGTGTGACAGTGAAGACTAATAATACATTGTGTCTGCCTTCATGGAGCTGACACTCTAGAAGAGAGTACAGACAAGAAGCCAGGTGGCCATGTTTCTATGGTCAGGAAGAGGGTGATGGATCCAGGATATATTATTTTTAAAGGAAATGAAACACAGGCAATGATCTAGTGAATGTGTCTTATTTTGAGTTACAAGATAAGGAACCATTTCAGTAAGAGAGTGTATAGAGGATGGGTCACCCCACCACCACCACCCCTCTCTCTGTGTGTGTGTGTGTGTGTGTGTGTGTGTGTGTGTGTGTGTCCTGAGATTTAGCCCCAGGATGGCTTTGAATTTGTTGTGAGCCTCTTGTCTCTGCTTTCCAATTGCTAGTATTATAGGCATGGTTGAACCTGCATGGATTCCAGATTTCTTAACACTTCATAAAACAGTTCCACAGTGACCCAGAAGGATATGCAGTGCAGAGGAAATTGCAAATATCATTTACCACTTTTCTTTGTTTGAATTTCTCTAACAACTTCTAAATCACCACCTTTTCTATAATTTATGTTAAAATGATGGAGCGAGTTAGAGAAAGTAATTCAAACATTTAGAATTCAGGAGCACTTAAATTCATTTTAGCTTTTCCATCTTGATTTATCTTTTTTATCACACAATCTGTTCCCTTCAGTTCTTCAAATCCATTAATCCCTTTATTCCATGACCCATAACTCCTTTCCTGAGTAGAGAAATCCTTTTGATTCTGAGCAGGGAGTATTTGTTATCCTTCGTGTTTTTCACGAAAGTAGGTCCAGAGCACGTTCTCTGCTCAGAGTTCAGGAATGAAGAAGAAAATAACCATCACAAGCTAATGTCATGAGAAAAGACATTGTAGCAGGTTCCATTTTAACACTGGAAGTATAATTCAATAATAATTATATTTTTCACAGAGACTTAAGTACATTCATATTCATGTACTGCATTAGTATAAATTCTTTGAGGCCACCTTATCTTATTATTATTATTACCTTTATTTATTTATTTATTTATTTATTTATTTATTTATTTATTTATTTTTATAGTCCAGTCATTACCCCACTCCAGGTCTGCCTTCTCACAATTCCTCATTGCAATCCCCCTCCCCTCCACTAGGCACCCATTCTCTCTGGGGCCTCAAGTCTCTCATCCAGGGTTGGGAGCCTTTTCTTCCACTGAGGCCGGACCAGGGACCAGGCAGTCCTCTGTGCATCTGTGTCTGGGCCTCAGACCAGCTACTGTATACTGCCAGGTTGGTGACTCAGTGCCTAAGAGATCTCAGGGGTCTGGGTTAGTTGGAACAGCTGGTCTTCCTATGGGTCGCCCTCCTCCTCAGCTTCTTCCAGCCTTTCACTAACCCAACAACAATGGCCTCCCTGACTTCAGTTCAATGGTTGGGTTTAAGTATCTACATCTTTCAGCCAGCTGCATGTGGACCTCTCAGAGGACATCCAAGCTAGGCTCTTGTCTGTAAGCACACTATAGCATCAGTAATAGAGTCAGGACTTGGAGCCACCCCTGCCCCCGAGATGAATCCCACATTGGGGCATCACTGAAATGCCTTTCCCTCAGTCTCGTCTCCATTTTTGTCTCTGTTGTTCTTTAGACAGGAACAATTCTTGGTCAGAGTGTTTGACTATGGGATGACAACCTCATCCCTCCACATGATGACATGATGCCCTGTCTTTCTACTGGAGGTGGACTCTCCAGTTCCCTCTCCCCACTGTTGGGCATTTCATTTAAGTCCCTTTGAATTCTGAAAGTCTCTCATCTTCCAGGTTTCTGGTACTTTTTAGATGGTGCCCCCCAACCCTACCCTCAGGTTGCATATTTCCATTCATTCTGCTGGCCCTTTGGGCTTCTTTCCTATCCCTTCCTACTCCTTTACCTGATCATGTTCCCCTTTCCCTTCTCCCTCCCCTCTCCCACCCAGGACTCCCCTCCATCTGCCTCCTGTGTTTACTTTTTTCTCCTGCCCAAGTGGGATTAAAGCATCCTCACTTGGAAGGCCACCATATCTTATTGATTATGTTGGGAGTTTCAAACTACTTTTATATATTTGATTATATATGTATCCAGATCAGATCAGCTTTGGAAAAGAAGACTGCAAAATGTAGATAAACTTTCAGTGCGCTAATGGTGACATCACTCTAGTAAAGGTCAGAAACATAATTCCTGAAGACAGTGAAAGATGTTTTCAATACTACTTTGAATCCCCCAAAGAATAATTATTTCTATAATCTCCCATCTAACGAAATTATGTAATATACCTTGAGATTTTAATGAGGAGTTGTCAATTAGAAAATTAGGTAAAGAAGTGTTTAAGCTTTTGTCTTGTAAATTCCATTGATGGTAGTTTCCAGCTTGCATTGAAGGTCAGTAGTATGAGATAAAATAATAATAACTGTTTTAATAATGACAAGAGCAAGGTGTCGTTATCAGAGACTGGCGATGAGAGGGGTGGCCTACAGATAGGTAAGGGACGGTTAATAGCTATGAGAACGGTGAGTTGATGTAGAGGTTTGTAACTAGTTCAAGTAGGCCACATATTTCTAAAGAGTAGAAATGAGGTTTAATTTCCATAACCCAAAGAGATAATAAATATTTGAGGCAATGGTTATCATTATATACTATGTATAATTGCACTGAAATATAACATTGAGCACCCACTGGGGCTCATTGCACTTGAACAATTGAGTGAGGTGGCTGCACTGGTTGGGAAGATTATGTGATATTTAGGAGTTATCCTTGCTAAAGGAAGTATGTCATTAGGGAAGTTTTAGAGGGTGATACTTTGCCTGCCTCCCACTGGTCTCTCTGCTTCCTGTGTATTGATAAAACAAACAAAAAAAAAAAAATAGGAGCAGCTAGTTTCCTAGTTCTGCTTCTGCGCCATGCCTCCCACACCATTATGGACTCTTCCCCTAGAGCATGAGGCCAAATAATCTCTTCTCTAAGTCATTTTTGGTCATGGCATTTCATCACAGCAACAGGAAAAATTAGAACAGGCCCCAAAATACTTAGAGTGTATAAAGTAAAAGTAAAAAGCAAAATACTCTCACATGTTAGAGAGTCGAGATGTAGAGTTTTATTTTAAGAATTAAAGGTCACCATGAGAAGCCAAGGGAGGAAGATAGCATGTAGTTAGTGCAAATACGGATGTAAATCAAGAGAAACCTAGTGATGTCTAGCAACAGTAATTAAGGGTTTTGGCCCATCTTCATGCAGATTAGGAAGGGGTCTGAGAGATTTGTAGAAGATCCAAATAGACTGCCAGTAATTATGGAGAGAATTTCAGCCCCTTTGGCAGGTGGCCTCCACAACAGATTGCTCCACAAGTATGCAGGGAAATTCTTCATGCGGAAAAAGAAGGGATGGTTTGAGGATGGTAAGATCACTTTGTTGAATTTCTCAGGTGATATAGACAACAACAAGGGGACATGACACAATTAGGCACGTCAACAAACAAACAAAACAAAACAAAACAAACAAAACAAAAGAACCAGGGTCTTTTTACAAAGCCATGGCTGTCTTGGGACTAGCTATGTACATTAGGAGGGCCTCAAACTCACAACAGTCTACCTCTCTCTGCCTCCTGTTTTTGTTTGTTTGTTTGTTTGTTGTTTTTTGTTTTTCTGAAATTTAATTTTTTATTAGATATTTTCTTTATTTACATTTCAAATGTTATCCTCTTTCCTGGTTTTCCCTCTGAAAATCCCCTCCCCCTCCCCCCACCCCTCCCCCTGCTCACCAACCCACCCACTCCCACTTCCTGGCCCTGGCATTCCTCTACACTAGGGACCAAGACTTGGTCCTCTACACAGGGCCAAGGACCTCTCCTTCCATTGATGAGTGACTAGGCCATCCTCTGCTACATATGCAGCTGGAGCCCTGGGTCCCACCATGTGTACTTTTTGGTTGGTGGTTTAGTCCCTGGGAACTTTGGGGGTACTGGCTGGTTTATATTGTTGTTCCTCCTATGGGGCTGCAAACCCCTTCAGCTCCTTGGTCCTTTCTCTAGGTCCTTAATTGGGGACCCTGTGCTCAGTCCAATGGATGGTGGTGAGCATTCACTTCTGTATTTGTCAGGTACTGGTAGAGCCTCTCAGAAGACAGTTATATCAGGCTCCTGTCAGCAAGCACTTTTTGGCATCCACATTAGTGTCTGGGCTTGGTGATTGTATATGGGATAGATTTCCATGTGGGCAATCTCTGTATGGTCATTCCTTCAGTCTCTGCTCCACACAGAGACTCTGTAACTCCTTCCATAGGTGTTTTTGTTCCCCCTTCTAAAAAGGACCAAAGTATCCACACGTTGGTCCTCCTTCTTCTTGAGTTTCATGTGGTTTGTGAATTGAAGAAGTTAAAGTATTACACCACCACATCCAGACTGGGGTACATGTTTTTACTAAAGTAAATATGTCTCAGTCCTCTCCGATTAGCATTAGATTATAATCTAAATAATTGCTGCTCATCATGTTGTATCTTCTGTTTATTAAATTTTCAGTGTGTGTGAAAAATACTTTTCTAACATGTCAGGTATTTTCAGCAAAGTAAATAAAAGCAACTCACCTTAACACACACACACACACACACACACACACACACACACACACACACACACACACATGCATGCACACACATGCATACACACACACACACANCACACACACACACACACACATGCATGCACACACATGCATACACACACACACACACACACACACACACACACACACACACATTCATCACAGCGGTCCACATTATTTTATCTTCACTTTTTCCTCCAAAATCTCTATACTATCTAATATTTTAGGGTAGGTAGGCTAGTAACAGAAATAAAAATCTTCAGTTTGATCTTTAGAACCTGTGTGTTTATTATCTTACATGTCAAAATAGCATTGAAATGAAATGAAGCATGTTAAAATGGTGGGTATGTAACTTTGGCTATGACAGACAATGTATTCTAAGTAGAAAAAGACTGTTGAGTAGAGAAGGGTTGACACAATAAACCAATTAATGTGGCAAGTTCTAAAAGCAGGAGAAGACAAGGATACAGACCCATAGAACTTACAGAGAAGTTGTAACTCTGACAATACCTAGGTCTTTGTCCATTGCATCTTGTGTTTTGAATTTTTGTGAGTGATGCTGATTGTTTGAACTTATAGATCTCTAAGTTGTACTCTATTTATAAGAACTCTAAGATCATAGAATTAGGTCATTTTCAATTACTATATTTGCATTACTTTTTATAAAATAAATACTGTTTTTCAAATGATTCATAAACATATGGGAATATAGATAACTTTTTTATTATTATTAATTATTATTATTATTATTATCTGTGTTTGAGTGTGTGTGTGTGTGTGTGTGTGTGTGTGTGTGTGCATGTGTGTGTATGCCCATATGTATTCATACATAGAGGCCAAAAGACAGAGTATGGATCGGGAAATAGAGATTGTGAACTACTCAATGCAGGTACTGGAAATGGAACTCAGATCTTCTGCAAGAAAAGCAAGGATGCTAACCTGCTCAGCGATCCCTCTGGCCACAAAGACTGACTTTACAATGGTCTACTGAGCATAAAACAACAAATCACTGTATAAAATACATTCTGGGATAGGAGAAAAATCCTTAACTCACCCATGGATTCCACACACTAAAAAATGTAGAGTGACGTTTCATTAAGTTATTTAAAATGGCGCAATGCATAATCAACTCATGATCCTTTGCTTAACACTTTATGCAATAATATGATATTAATAATTTTGGGGCAAATAAATATACAGATACATGAAACAGAGAGTACTCCCAGAATTAACAATTGATAAATAGAATAATGTATACATCTTACACCATTTTCTTCATGATATGTGTATTTGGAGCATTCTACATATGTGCTAATTTGCAGCAGATTTTCATATTAACTTAATATCTTTACATTGAGAGCTTTTACAAGACTTCTAATGTGTTCATTGACATTGACAATTTCTTCTGTTTTCATTCATATACAAGTCGTTAATCCAGTGCCCATTTCTCCCCTTTTTCTTTCTGTAGAGGTGAGGGGGATCAAATCAAGTTCTTTCTGCTTGTTGGATAAGCACTGTTCCACCACAGAGCTATCATCTCCCAAGGGGGAATTATTATGTGTTGTGGCAGAGACATATCCAAGGAAGTCTTTGCAATGCTGCTCTTCTTTCACTGTCTATTGTCTCATTGTCTCCAATGTGTTCTTTTGCAGTACCAACTGACATGGGACAAGAGAAGACATTGCTCCACTGCCATACTATGAGTTCTTATTGCTAAATGCATTCTAAAGATTGCCAAAAAGCTGGCCAAAGACAGGCTTCTCACATTGTTTATAAATGTTTACTTGCTTTATGTTGCTTTTGTTTTTTTTTTAATATGGTTGTAAAAGGTAATGTAGAATATGAAGTCTTCCCCTCACATGTATGATTTATGCTGTCTTTCTCCCCTTATGAGAAGCTCCTGGAATGATTTCAGGCTTGCCAAACTTTGCGAACTCATGGGGTGCTCTTCAGTGTGGATTACATTTTGGAAAGATTGTAAACAGCCTAGTCCTCATTTATTTCCTGACTATACTTTCCAGTGTGGTTTATGTGTTTGAAAAGAACTGGAAATGATAAAGACCTTGCTCTACTTTTGACATTTCTGGGATTTTAGTAGAGTGTGTTCGTAAATGAACTTAGCTTTTGCGTACTTTGTACATTCATAGGGGCTTTTGTTGTTGAGAATAATGTTTTGTTTTTTAAAATGCACTTACAACAAAGAGTGCTTTCCTACAATTCTTATTTTCATAGGATTTCCCCCATGTGAGTTACGTTACACCTTTTAAGGAAACAGGAATGATGAAGGTTTAACCTCATTATTTATACTCACAGGGCTTGCCTTGACTTTGTAATATTTGGTGTATTTGAAAGGAAATGGGGTTAATGAGTGCTTTTACACTTTCTTTCCATTATGGAGTCTAATTTTGGTGTGCATTATCTCATGCCCTAGAAAGACTAAGAGGGAAACTAAGTCTTTCCAACATCTCTTACTTGCACTGAAAGGGATTTTTTAATATAAAATCTTTTGTGAATTTTTTCATTTGTTTTTATTTTTAAATTGAAAAACAGTTATAATACTTCCCCTATCCTTTCCTTCTCCCCTGCCCCTTCTAGTTGACCTTCCTTAAATTCTTCCCAACACCCCATCCACTCTTAAGTTGATAGGTTCTTTTCCTTTGATTATTATTGTTACATACATATAAGGGGCTTCATGCCGAGGAAAGTTCAGTTCTTCTTTCCCCAGAAATTATCATTTACCTTATTGTTTTGTCTGTTTGTTTGTTTGTTTTTCTAAGGGTGTGATCCAAGTATCTCTATCTATCTATCTATCTATCTATCTATCTATCTATCTATCTATCTATCTATCTGTGTGTTCTATATATTTTTAGGCCACCATAAAATAAAATATTCCCTTGAGGCTTTATCAAATAGCTGTGGTATTAATTGTGCTTATCCCTATTCTATATTGACCTCCTCCCCAGCTGGAGCTCCTCTCTGTTCTTTCATTTCCAATTTATAGCACAGGTATCATGTTCTTTTTCTCCCACCCCCACCTGCCACCTATGGTCCTTCTCTTGAACCTTTATACTTTCCTTTGTTTTCTGGTAGCTCCATGTGTACTCACATATAAGGATTTGGACAATGGGGCATGCACTGTTTATCTTTATGAGTTTAGGTTACCATATTTCAATTACAGATTTGAAAAGTACTGAAATAATATGATTTACAATGTTTTTTACACTCACAGTCATATTTCAATAAAATTTTGAAGCAATTACTTTATAGTAACTTTCTCTTGAGTTTCAGAGTCACTTCTTAAACAATGTTTTACAAATGTAAAAATAGAAATGCATAGTCATTATCCATTATGTCTACCTTATTACCATGTATTTTATTCAGAATAACAGTGAAGTAACACTTCAATCACACTTACATAAATGAAGTTCAGATAAGTAAAATGAAATTAAATAATTCTATGAGACTGGGAGAAAGAGATTTTATATTAGGAAGAAATCTCACATTCCCTATATCCTTAGCAGAGCAGTAGTGAATTTAAATTTTTGACAGCGTAGTACTCTCAAGTATAGAAAACAAGGCTATAGTTCTTTTAGCTAGAAATAATCAGTTTTTTCTCTTAAACCTGCTCATTATCACACACTCATTTGCTTATTCACTTATCCAATAGTATTTCAGATTGGACATTAGTGTTAGGCATTGGTTTAGATTCTTAGGGATTCAGAAAAGCACAGACAGACATTGAGTTTTATCTTCATGTAAATTTGATTCTAGGAAGAAAAATAGACAATAATAAAATCATACAGCAGCATATAGTGAATAGACATAAACTCTGTCTATGGAAAAGTGGCTAAAGTGAACAACTTGTGTCTCTTTTCTAAGAAAAATGTCCAGGGACATTTTCAGTGAGTGCATGACGCTGGAACCACAATTACAAGGTAATTATTTGAAGATAGCAAGAGATTACTTTGGTAGGTACTGATCCTAGATGGTATAAAATCATGAATACAAACCATTGAAATACATTGACTCTGAAAAGTCTGAGGGACCATGATTCCAGTACATTTTCACAGAACTATGTGTTTATTTGTAATTTATTTTAATACCAAGAGGTTGAACTACAAAAATGTTTTGAGCATGTATGACACCTTGTAATCAAATGGTATGGCTTGAGAAAATCTTTACCACTTCAGTGTGTCAATGTCTTCATTTTCCATGTGAATCTTGAACAACTGTTTAATTATTCAGGTCAAAGTCTGCTTGGACTGAGAATAACAAAATTCCATCAACAAGGGACTGCAAACAATTTTTTTTTCATTGTTCTGAATCCTCAAAATTCCAGTACCAAGGTCCTGTGAGAACTGCTCTGGGGTGGTTGCCAAGTAACTCTCACATATCCTGTGACTCCTTTTTCCCCTCAGGTAGGAAGTGTCTGTGCTCTCTGAGAACTCTTTTATTAGAGCACTCATTCCATTAATAAGGGAAGCTATGGAGATCTCATCACTTCCCAAACGTCCTATCTCTTTGTATCATCCTACAGAGATTTAGAATTTCACCGTGTAGACTTGGAAGTACACATTCATTCCATTTATTGCCCAGATTTCCAAATGTAAGGTCATAATTCTATGCACATAACATGCAGTACTGGGATACTTGAACTGAAAGCAAATCATACAGAGTGCCCACCAAAAAGCTGGCTACTTAATAAATATATATCTAAAACCATGTCTGTGTAGCATGTTTGTATCCATAATCCTTAATATTCTGATGTGTCATATCTGAAATCAGTGAAATTGTCTTTGATTCAAAGGAGATACATATTATGGAGAGAGAGAGTGAAAAGAGAGAGAGAAAGAGAGAGAGAGAGGTTCAAAGGATGCATTGTGACATGATAAACTATTCTGTCACTTCTTATATTTCTAAATCACTCAATCATTTTGTCAAGAATAATTCCAGTTGACTACAGAATATGTAAGACAGAAAAAGGAAAAGTTTCAAGACTCCTAACAATAATTAATTCATACAATCAAATGAAATTATCTGTACATTTGGTGAATCTTTATTCTTTCTTTGTATAATGCATTTGTTTTCTCAAGCCTTTCTGGCATGGAAAATATATTTTTCCTTATAGAAGCAAAGTATTTAAAGATTAGTAAAGGAAATATTATTGTCTTTTCCCTGGGCACAAAGAATATTTTCTGAATTTCTGAGTATTTAAATAAAACAAAAATTAACGTCTTTTGTGGAAGGACTAATTTACCACTGAATGAACTTACCACATTAGACTGGACTTGAAAATATGTTCCATCTTTTTACATGGAAAAAGGACATTGTAATCTATGATGTTCACTCTTGAGAACTCTGCATTCATACCCATTCAAAAGTAAAAACAAAACAAAACAAAACAAGTTGTAATGTTTTAATTAATTCATTATTTTGTGTTGAGCAACATGAATAAGGCTGAGGTTGCGACCCCAGATCTAGGTAATGCTTCATTAATTGTATGTTTCTTTGGTAAACACAAGTCAGATCAAGAGTAAATTGTCTGTCACTGGTGTTTGTTTTATGTCACACAAGGTAGGATCACATGTGCTTGCTCTATGTTAAGCACTTTCCCCATTCTTTTTTATGAATGACAAATACTTACTGTGTCTATTTAAACCTGTGATTGTTTTATATGGGATAAGGACACAGCAATAAATCAGAGGAACCAAAATGTATGCTTATGAAATTTCTAGTTTTGTTGGAGAGATAAAAAGACATACAGAATCAGTATTTTTAAAAGTAGATTTTTCATTAATTCTATTAGTTCAGTATATTCATTATTTTCTATATATGTGTAGGTATCTATTCTGCTTAGATGGGTCATGCATAGTTGGAATGAAAAACATTCTTCCAACAGAGGAGCTTCCAATAGATAGGGCTTTGGTTTATCTAGAATTTCATACTTTATGAATTTGAGATAAAGCTTTATCTATGTTGGCATGACATTTCCCCCATACCTTGTATCTACACACCTTTTAAACTATTTATTGACACTTTTTAAAAGCTGTACAATTTCTAAATGTATTTTCTTTTATCTATTACTCCATTGAAAATGCCTGTAAGTTGAAAAATTAAAGTTTTCATTATGGCAGAATGCCATACCTTCAAAAACATCAAGGTGTATTTTGCCCCACTCTGGGTTCTCTGGCTAATTCTGTCTCTTTAGAATTGTTACCTTTAGAACTTTGGGTTTCATCACTTTATATATTTCCTCTAAATGGCTATGAATTTTAAACACAAAATGTATATGTATATATTAAATTTTAGGTATTTTATTTCAAAGAATTTTCTACCAGTGGATAGAAAGGTATCTTCATTTATTAATACTTTCTTATTATTTTAATGAATATTTTTGTGTATTTTTACAGTTTCATACACATACACACACACACACACAAACCACACATGGCTTATCATGATTATAATCCCCTAATCACTCTCCTGAGATCACAAGATGTATTTATATATTTTCATGTTTATCCTCACATAACATTTTTCTTATATTATAAAGACGAAAAATGGAAGAAGTCATTATAAAACTTAATAATTTTATACTTCTCTGATAGGAATTTTAAGATAAATTGATTTTTTTCACTAATGAATATGTCTTATTTATTAGGTTCATAGAAAACATGAAACAGAAAAGTTGACTATATTTGAAAATTAATTTTTAAGTAAGCACATTTTAGTAAAGTAATTTTCATTGTAATTTCCTTCTCTTAAGGTTTTTTGTGTTGTTGATTTTTTACTTTTTACTTTAACTTGTTAAACTTGAAAATGTTGCATGTTATTTAATTAACTTTTTTATGAAATGTGTATAGGCATCAAATTGCCTCAAAATATTTCTTAAGATGTCCTTAGTGACACCTTTGTCAGCAGCTAAGTGAACCTGATCTAGACTCTAGAGGTCAGGACCTAGACATGTAAACTAGGGCATTTGCCTATGACATCAGTGCTCCGATCATTACAGGAATTGTGTCTTTAATTAAATTTGCACTCGACTGCCAATTCAAAACTTTGCATCTCACACAAAAGTCCATTATAAAGCCAAAACCATTCTCAGGCTTCAGTGAATTGTAAGTGAAGACAAAAGGTCACCATATCAATGCAAAGTTTTTACTCAATAAATGTGTTATTCTGCTCTGTTAACTCTTTCAGTTATCGGCAACACTGAAATATTAATATAATCACAACAGACATGACGAGGACTACAACTTTTTCATACTACTTAATTTCATTGCAGGTACAGTACAGTGATGTTTGGGTAGTGATAGGGAAAGTATCCTGAGGGAAAGACAACTTAGTCTCAGGAATAAAATCCTACTCACGCAGAGTGGAAATGAACTTGGATTTGGAAGCACCTAGCAATGATAAAGTTTTGAGGTGACAGGTCAAAGTTTTGACTTGAGCATTACACAATATACACGTGGATCAAAATATCACATCCCATCACATAATTATATGTTCACTAAAAGTCATATAAGGGGTAAGGAAGTGTCTCATTGGGTAGAACACTTGCTACGTAACCCAGATAAACTGAGTTTAAATCCCCAGCCCCACATAGAAACTGCCTGGCTGTATGCATGTGTCAATACAACCACTGGGAAAGAGACAGGTGGGGCCCAGGAGCTCATGGATCGGCTCTCTTCACCAAAAATAGGGTCTTTCAGGTTCAGTAAGAGCAGATTTCTAAAAACTTAAGATGGAAAGAACTAGAAGAAGCGATGGAAGATAACCATCTGTCCTCCACATGTACAGTCACATGCTTCTATACACATGAATGGACATATACCACACACAACATAACAAGATACACACATACACAGATAAGTTAATTGAAATAAAATACATTTCTTCTAAGGTTTCAACACACTAGCATTTTATGTTTATGCCATTTATTCATCAATATTAATTTTATTTATTTAATTTATGATCTTAGACTTATCTTGCCATTTTGAATTTACATTTTTTGGGACAAATTCTTCGTACTTTTAAAATAATTTCTACTTGGAAATTCAAAAGTCCTGAGGCTTTTAGAGAAGACAAAGTACACTGAATAATCACATTCTTATTGCTTTGATAGTGAAATGCAGTGAGTAAAAGGATCTTACCCATTATAAAGCTGTCACCGACGGTTGCCATTTTTGTGGTACCGCTCTGAGTACAGCGGTAGGTCAACCACTGAACAATGAAAGCCAGAAGATCAAGCCCTTCTTAGAACTCTTTTCTGATGGAGGAAGCTACTAAAAGTAATTGAGTCAGTGCAGTGAATTTTCTTTAAAAATCTTCTAATTTTGTCATGCTAGAATTGTGAGCTCTTTTAATTGCAAGCTTTCAATGTGAGTAGAATCTGTAGAAAACTTTTGTTAAAATGATAGGTCTATTTTGCTAAAAGGAGACATTTTATTTCATTCTTAACTGGGGATAAATTTAACATTCAAATATTATGGTAAATCCAGTTTTATTAAATGGCTCTATGGCTAATCTTTCACTTATAAGTTGTTTTGAGATTTTCATGCATAGGTAATGTATTTACATTGTTTTCTCCTTTTTCTCCCATTTTGTTATCCTTGTCTCCCCAATTCACTCTCAAATTCATGAATTCTAATTTTTCATTATTATTGCTACATATAAAAATATTCATATACTTGTTTGTATTTGATAGTTTATAACATATATAATTATATATATATATATATATATATATATATATATATATATAGTTCATGTCTGTCTGTGTACATGCAATTATGTATATATAATTTATAAATATGTATATTTATAAATATATGTTTATAAGTACAACTACCTGAGTCCCTCTAGTGTTGTTCATTATTTATGTGTGCTCAAGGCACTAGGGCTGCGATAACCTATCAGGGATTTGCGTGACTGACCCTTAGCTTGGGAATATAAACTAGATTAGAATGTAAGCAGTTTGCTTCAATTTACTTCCATATCTAGTGGCAAAAATATGTGAGTTTTATATTCTCAGCTAATAATTAGGAACACAATATCTGCTTGTGGGGTGACTTAAAAGACCAAAACTTGCATCTGAAAGCATTTAACAGAGACACATTTTCTTTCCATTGAAAGAACAGATAGGTGTTTTGTTTGGGGGGCTTTTTTAATATCTCTTCAAAGCAATTAGATTTATATCATTTCAAACTCACAGTTGCTTGTAAGATATTCACAAAATGTAAGCAAAAGTTCATCTTCTTCTGTTGTGTTAATCCTTCCTTCCTGTACATAAACATCACCTTGGCTTTCTTATTTCTTGTGTATTCGATTCAAACAGGTGCATGCACCAGAGGGCATATGCTCAATGGGGATCATCATGCCCATCTCACAGCCCTGTATCGTGCAGAATATTGTTTTGGAGGGTGGCAGTGCAGTTGAGCATCAGTGCCACCTGTATGGGGATGTGAGCTGAGACATTTTAGGGAATGACTACCACAACCAAAAGGAGCAGCAGCTGCTCTTAGCTAGATTCAACAGGGAGCCATGAATACATTACACACTGCAGGAGCCTATTTGTGAACTAAAATTTCCAAAGTTCCTGCTTTTACTTTATGCTCCATTTCTCCTAGCTGCTCTTTTGTTTTTCATTTTTTTCTTCAAATGTAGCAATGCTGTCTTTGCTACAATGTAATTAATTTTTAAAAAGTTAACAGCAAAGGGAACCTCAAGAGTTGCCTCAAGACACCCAAGGCCAAGTTCTCAGTACAAAGGGGATTTATTTGACTGGAAAGGACAAGAGGACAGAGAATAAGACACAAAGATGGCAAATAAAGAAAAGGGGAGAAGGGGACTGGAAGAAGGGTGAGGGGAGGAAAGGGGTAAGGGAGAAGGGTAAGGGGTATTTGTCTGGAGGTGACAAAGGATTACCTCTGGATAGAGAGGAGAAAAATGTTGCCCACAGGTAAAAGGCAGTTCATAATGTTAGAATGGGAAATCCTGTATTAGGGTTACGACATTAAATTTAAATTGGGCGTATTAATTAGGTGAGTCAAAAGAGGCTTTTGATTGCTGAGATGCAAAACTTTGATAGCTGGACCTCTGTAGTCAGCCTTAAAGGAGGAATTAGTTAAATAAGGGACTAGACCTTGGCAGTTAGCTTTAGGTATGTAATCTAATGGTTTTTAGCAAGGCAGAGGAAATAAGAGAGAAGGCCAAGGTCTGCCAGTGTCATGTTTGCCAGGTCCGAGCTGGTTAGAGTCCATCAAACAATACTTGGACGTGCTTTGTAAATGAGGTAAATGTATTTTCCACAGAGAACAATTGAATTCTTATACAATTTTGTGCCCTCAAGTATGAAGTGGCTTTAATGTGGAAACTAATTGTCTAATCTGGGCCCAGAGCATTGTTCCTGACACACAGTCTATAATTTTGAAAAAAAAAATTATATGTTATAGGGTAATGGGACAATTTTATTGATTGCATATTTTGCGTGCATACCAAAGAAGACAGATTTTTCTACTTTTTTATTTGCATACTTTATAAAGAATATCATCCCTAATATTTTTATTTACCAGTGATGTCGCTTGCAGACAGATTCTTGGTTGGAGGCAAGAACCCATGCCCACTTTTCCTTCTCAAAACTGTGAAACCCCTTCTTTTCTCAGCCTGTGCATGACTTTTCCTTGCTACCATATTCACTATGGGTTCACATGTGCATCAACTCTGTAGTGTCTGGAGTTCACTGTTTCCTTGGAGTCATCTCTCGCCTCTGGCTCTTACAGTCTTTCTGACTGCTCTTCAGCACAGAGCCCTGAGCCTTGAGAGAACAGATTCATTTTCTCCAGTATTATCTCACTAGGTATCAACCACACTTCATGGGATGGTCAATTCCTAGAGGTAGTTGACAACAAAAGAAAATGAGGCTAGTGGTATTTGTGTGTTTGTGTGTGTGTGTGTGTGTGTGTGTGTCTGTCTGTCTGTCTGTCTACTCTCATTTTCTTTGTTTGAACAATTTTTGGCTTGTCTTTCTCTTGTACCTATTACATGCTTATATATTCTTGGGGCTTAGGGAAAAGAATCAACAGTTTTGTCTCCATAACCCCAGGCTACTCTCATCCTTGCCCAGGGCAGCATTCATTTTGCTATGGGCATCAGTCAGTGAAAGGATGCTTAATGAATGGAAGTGATGAGAAAAGAGATCATGTGCAGGACTTCTATATTGCTACTTCCACCCTCATGGCTTGGGAAACAGCATTGTAAAGGAGGTGGAATGAGCCTAAGAGCTAAAGGAAGGGATGAGATGCTAAGAACACTGTCTTCTGTACATGACGTAGTACTGCACTCATGAACTCTCCAGCAATGGCCAGCTGCACAGGGCATGAACGAGATCAGGTACTAAAACCTAGAATAGATGGGCTAGATCGCCAGATGACAGCCTTAATCAGAAACCAATGGGAGTTAATAGTTACTTGGAAGTTTCTCATGCTCCAAAGCATGTCCATGTCATGTATGGGCAGCATTAACTCGATGTATTGGGTTGTCAAACAAATATGAATTTGGGAAGGGGTAGTTTGAATGACATAGTGAGAATAGGAATGGGTCAAGGAATTAGACCAGTCCGGGTGTTCCAATACTTCCCCCAGCATCTGTAAGCAGTCCCACAAACATCACATATCTCTGTGTGTCTGTCTCTGTCTCTCTGTCTCTGTCTCTGTATCTCTGTCTCTGTCTCTCTCTCTCTCACACACACACACACACAGAGAGAGAGAGAGAGAGAGAGAGAGAGAGAGAGAGAGAGAGAGAGAGAGAGACTGAAAAAGAAAATATTATATAAAACCAAACATACTAAAAATAGACATCTTTCCATCTACACAAACCTAAGTGCCCTAGTGAACTGCAGAGACATGTCACCTACCTGCAGTTAAGTCTTTGCTCTGGGGTACAAGTTTCCCTTTCTCACTCTTAGAAGTGGAAGCCCTTCTTTCCTGGACGGATGCTTACTAAGAGTCTGGTTGTAAATAAAGCTTGAAAGTTTTATGAAGTAAAAAACTAATATATCTCAGGAAGTTTCAGAAACCTAGAACCTAGGGAACTTCTAGGTTTCGATTCAAAGAAAGTGACCTGTTCACAAAAAAAACTCATGTTGAAAGTAAAGGCAGCTGTGTACCTCCGTTTTGGTCCTGCAATCCTTACCTCTGTATTGTTACTAAGATCGTGGTGAGAATCCAAGGCTTGGTATAGGAAGGGAGAGATATTAAAGTGATGAATGGAGAAGTCATTATTTAGTTGTCACAGTTCTCAAGACGAAAATAGATGTTTAAACTTAACTTTAAACAGAATGCTACCACAAATATATTGGGTGATATCTCATTCTCACTTTGCTGCTATTTCTTGATATTGATATTTTCAGAAAGTTTTATGGGTGGAATTCAGAGTGCCATGGTTTTATTGACAGGTACACTCATTTTCTCTCCTTGAATAACAACGTAATAAAAATGCATTATTGCCGTTAACATACACAACACTAGGTATGACTTTTAAGTGTAAAGCTAGTTTATATTAACCTTTAACAGTTTCCATTTACTGAAAGAAATTAATATTTTTATTTGTTATCTTTAATTTTCAAATATTTGAGAAATCGATATGGTCTAAAGGCCAAAGCAAGTAAATGCCTAGCTATGCTTTCCCAGCCATTGGTCCTATGAAGAAGCAAAAAAGTGTCAGTTTTTGACAATTCTGTGTCATTTACCTTAGATCTGAGATATTTGTTGTTTGTGGTGGAGAATAATGAACAAAAATACTTGTGAAAAAGTCTGCAGAGATACTAATACTTTAAAATAATTAGATTAACTTGTTCTTTCACTATACTTTTGTGGGCTCACAATTGGTTTGTTTATATTACCTAGTTTATCAGATTTGTTTTTTTGTTTTTTGTTTTTGTCTAGAAATTAGGGTTTCATCTATATAATTGGAGGAGGAGATAGTATGTTAAAAAAATATGTACAACATGATGAATTTAGCCAAGGGTTGTAGAAATCGTTGAAGAGATTTAGAGATATAAAAACAGTATTCTCTCAGTGTTGTGAAGAAATGAGAAAGAAAAAGAATGGGATGTGTATCTCTTACCTTATTATTTAGCATATAACCTCAGTTTGCATCGTGGTTAAAGTTAGCAGTATTGAAGAGGTCTAGAACATAAGAAATCATTCACAGATATCCTATAGATGCTAATTGACATAGCCACAAGTATCCAGGGCATGATACCATAGAATACTTGGAGTGATTTTAGCAGGTAGTGTCAATGTTAGAAGTTGGAAATCGCCAGGTGTGGTGGCGCATGCCTTTAATCCCAGCACTCGAGAGGCAGAAGCAGGCGGATTTCTGAGTTCGAGGCCAACCTGGTCTATAGAGTGAGTTCTAGGACAGCCAGGGCTATACCGAGAAACCCTGTCTCTAAAACCAAACCAAACCAAACTAAAACAAAACAAAACAAAACAAAAAAGTTGGAAATCCTGCAATAAATAACACATGGGCACTAGAGAGACAGAACCAGCAAATGGTGTATTTTTTTCTAAGTTTGGATTTCTTTAAAATCAAACTCTCATTTTTTGCTGAGTACTAAATGGGTTGATTGTATAAGAAAGTCATTTATAAATTTTTATTGATTTTGAAAGTATTAATGACAAACCGTTGGATTTTTATTTGATTGGGGGGATTATTTGTGATATCTGCAGTCCTATAACAGATAACATGGATAAATGGAAAGATCCAATCATTTTGGGAAAAATTAAAAGAAAATTCCAAGTATTTTATACAATAATTGGGAGTTTATTTTTTTGAGAAAATAAAAATGTTGTACTTTTTTGCCACAGAGTAAAACTATATAAGTGGTATGTTAAATGTTCCACTAAATGACATTAGAAATAGAAGGTTTCAAGAACAATATAAAAGATTGAATCAGCGTGGGAAGAAAATATGACATCCTAGGTACGCATTTTAAACTATCAAATGTGAGTGCTGGCAGGTCATTTGTTTTTCCAGTCATCATTGCATGCTTAGAAACCTGAGATTACCGAGTACATACCAGATAACAAAACAGGGGGATGTTAAATGTAAGAATTCTCTATTGATCTAATACTGTAAGAACTCTTCTATAGCTCTTTGTGGTGATATGAGAGACGATCTAATTACAGAAGAGTTTTTCTCCCAAGACTAACACTTGGCAGAGTACATGGCTAAGGTTCACCAATTTCTGTCTCATATCAATTAGAGCTTTCATGGGTTTTTACTCAAATGCAGTCATTAATGAGCAGATGCCCAGGGCAATGATAATTATGATGATAATACTCTGCCCTTACACCATCTCTCTTATCCATGGAAGCCTGGATGCTTTACTACAGCAATTATCGTAGCACTTATGGGCGATAGGAATATATAATTAATTCCATTTACCTCTAAAAATATAAAGAGAGAGAGAGAGATTAAACGACTACCTTAGAAAGATGTATTATCCCTGCCATTTATCATTAAAATTGTCTGGCCGCAATTTGATTGTTTGAAAATAATTAATAACTGAAATTTGATAAGCTTTTGATTGAGAAAGAAAGACAATAGGATATATAGATGAAAAATGCATAGATAGTAATAAATATACAAAAGATATGCAACAAGATGTACTACATCACACAGTCACAGAGGAAGAAGCCGCAGAGACTGCTTTGTTGAAGCCACAGGCCCATATGGGTTCGTGTGAAATGCCAGGGCAACTCAGGACAGAGCACCAGAGAAGCCGATGGTGGCATCTCTGCTTTACTCTAATTACTGAGCATAAGGGTGCCCGAGTCTGCGAAGAGATAGATGATTCAGATCAAGCAAGGGGAGCAGATCTTTATAGCCTCTTTTTATGTTCATCTGGTCCTTCAGAGAATCAGGTGAGGCCATCAGTATATGTGACGGTTGTTTTCTATTTTCTTTTGCATTGTAGTTCTTCCAATAACTGCCTTCTGGAAACTCCATCTAGGCTCCCAGGAGTAACATCTTTCCAGCTATCTGGTTATCTTTTACTACACAGGACCTAGGGCTTCTCCTCCCATTGATGACACACTAGGCCATCCTCAGCTACAAATATGGCTAGAGCCACATGTCCCACCATGTGTTTTCTTTGATTGATGGTTTAGTTCCAAGGACCTCTGGGGGTACTGGTTAGTTTATATTGTTGTTCCTTCTATTGGGCTTCAGACCCCTTCAGCTCCTTGGGTCCTTTCTCTAGTTCCTTCATTGGGGACCCTGTGCTCCATCCAATGGATGACTGTGAGCATCCACTTCTGTATTTGCCAGGCACTGGCAAAGGCCCTCAGGAAGACAGTTATATTAGGTTCCTGTCAGCAGGCTCTTGTTGACATCTCCCATAGTGTCTGGGTTTGGTGGCTGTTTATGGGATGGATCCCCAAATGGGGCAACCTCTGTATGGTCATTCCTTCAGTCTCTGCTATGAACTTTGTCTCCATAACTCCTTCCATGGGTATTTTGTTCCTCCATCTGAGAAGGATTTTGAGCTTCTGGGCTAATATCCGCTTATTAGTGAGTGCATATCATGTGTGTTCTTCTGTGATTGGGTTACCTCAGGATGATATCCTCCAGATTCATCCACTTGTCTAAGAATTTCATAAATTCATTGTTTTTAATAGCTGAGTAGTAATCCATTGTGTAAATGTACCACATTTTCTCTATCCATTCCTCTGTTGAGGGGCATCTGTGTTCTTTTCAGCTTCTGGATATTATAAATAAGGCTGCTATGAACATAGTGGAGCATGTGTCCTTATTACATGTTGGAGCATCTTCTGGGTATATGCCCAGGAGTGGTATTGCTGGGTCTTCTGGTAGAACTATGTCCAATTTTCTGAGGAACCCCCAATCTGATTTCCAGAGTGGTTGTACCAGCTTACAGTCCCACCAGCAATGGAGGAGTGTTCCTCTTTCTCCACATCCTCACCAGCATATGCCATCACCTGAGTTTTTTATCTTAACCATTCTGACTGGTGTAAGGTGTAATCTCAGGGTTATTTTGATTTGCATTTCCCTGATGATTAAAAATGTTGAACATTCTTTTAGGTGCTTCTCAGCCATTTGGTAGCAGAAACTTTGCAATGGTTAAATCATGAACTTGTCTGCTATCCTGGGAGCAGAAATGAGATGGAGCAAAGTTTCATACATTCTGAGACTTATCTATCCATCCACTCCTGAAGATCTAGTTCAAACACATTTATAAATTGTTTACTCCCCACAGATTAAGATGGTTGAAGTCTCTTAACTCTTTGGATTGCACAAATGCAGAAATATGGTATTCAGCTCTCCACGTGAAATGTTGGTATTATTTATCTTTCTGTTTTCAATGCAATGCCCTTCTTTCATTCCTCACTTGTGCAATAAATCCACCTTAGATATTAAGATCTTTCTTGATGTCTTTCAACTGGATTTTTTTTATAATGGTCTGTGTATGGGTATTTGGCCAGAATGTATATCTGTGTACCATCTACATCCCTAATGACAGTGACAGTTAGAAGAGGAAATCGGATTCTCTGGAACTAGAGTTACAGACAGTTGTGAGACATCATGTGGGTACTGAGACTCAAACCCAGGTCCACTGGAAAAACAGCCAGGGTATTTAATCATTGATCCATCTCTCTACCTCCTTGCCTGTTTTGTTATTATTGTTGTTGTTGTTGTTGTTGTTGTTGTTGGTGGTGGTGGTGGTGGTGGTTTTTGTTGGTTTGTTTGTCTTAAAGAACATCTTAGTTACATTGCTTCACCATGTAAGCTTATATTTGACTGGATCTTGTTTTGTGTATGTAGAGAACATCACCACTGGTATAGTATTTACATCCATGTGTATTTGTATGTTGCAGTTTTGGGGCTGCAAACTATCTATTTTTTTCCTTTTGCTAAGTGATGAAATACAATTACTTGTATACAGTTTTCTTTTGTGTGGGTGGTGGTGTGCATCTTTATGTGTGGGAATATTGTGTATGTGTCTATATATGTATGTACATGCAGGTGCATGTGAAGACCTGATGCTCATATAAAAATCAGTCCCTGCTTTTTTCTATATAATTCACAGGGGCAGAATCTCACAGTTAACCTCAGCATTCGGTGATAGGACTGCTTTGATGAGTCAGCTCACTCTGGTGATCTTCTTTCCCTTTCTTCAAGGGATGGAATGACAAGCAGACCTCATGACCACCAAGCATTTATGTGGGCTCCGTGAATCTGAACTGACACTCAGATTCACGTAAAACACACATTTTACACATTCATGCTTTTAACTCCAGCCCTACAATTATTTTTGACAGAGTAACATAAAACCCCAACGGGACACTTACAAAGCATACCTTTAATAGACATTTTTAATAAAAGTGTTAAGGGTAGGATGCTTTCAGTGATGTTTCATTGAGCTCAAATAATTTTATTAAAATGAGTTTCTCTTTTCTTCTTCTTCTTCTTCTTCTTCTTCTTCTTCTTCTTCTTCTTCTTCTTCTTCTTCTTCTTCTTCTTCTTCTTCTTCTTCTTCTTCTCCTT
>NC_034602.1:60532268-60538947 GCF_900095145.1 Mus pahari
CTTCTTCTTCTTCTTCTTCTTCTTCTTCTTCTTCTTCTTCTTCTTCTTCTTCTTCTTCTTCTTCTTCTTCTTCTTCTTTTTTCCTCAAGTCTTATGGTGTATTCTACAGTGTATGGACCTTACCAATGAGCTATTTATAATCACAAGGTGTTGGAAAAGACTTAAAACAGTTCAGTTTAAGTTCATCGAAGGCAACTTTATCCCAGTATCCCAGCATACTTGAAACCAAAGTATACATTTCACTGAGCAGTATTGGCTCTGGTTACATCACATAAAACCTTCTTTACAGGACATGATATTTGGTGTCAGTCTGGAAAAATTAAGGTGTATCCTTGCAGTATGGTTGGAATGGTTCTGTATTCAATCCATTGCATGATTGTAATGCTCTTCAGTAGTGTGCACTTACTTCTCATCTCCAGGATTTTTATATGATTATAAAACAATCATTTTGATTTCACAGCTTTAGCTGTCAAACACATTCGTAGGGATGCTAACTTTTAGCCCAACCCACAGAATAATATTATTTAATATCTTCCAACTTAAACTGATCATATTGGTGATCCTACAGCCCTAGCACTTATTAAACTGAGGCAGGAGGATCTTAAGTATAAGACTTATTGGGACTTCAGAGTGCAATTTTTTTTCAAACAAAGACACTTCAAAACAAAGTTAAAAAGTGATTTCCGGTTCCCCCCCTCAATGCAGGACTGAAGCATCCACACCCTGGCCATCCTTCCTTCTAAGCTCCACATGGTCTATGCGTTATATTGTGGGTAAAGCATGGCAAGCTTTTTGGCTAATATCCACTTATCAGTGAGTCTATCTCATGCGTGTTCTTTTGTGTCTAGGTTAGCTTGCTCAAGATAATACTTTCTAATTCTATCAATTTGTCTAAGAATTTCATGTAGTCATTGTTTTTAACAGCTGAACAGTACTCCATTGTGTAGATGTACCATATTTTCTGTATACATTTCTCTGTTGAGGGACATGTGGGTTGTTTCCAGCTTCTGGCTATTATAAGTAGGCTGCTTTAAACATAGTGGAGCATGTGTCCTTGTTATATATTGGAGCATATTTTGGGTATATGCCCTGGAGTTATGTAGCTGGGTCTTCAGGTAGAACTGTTTACAATTTTCTGAGGAACCACCAGATTTCCAAAGTGGTTGTACAAGCTTGCAATCTCACTAGAAATGGAGGACTGTTCCTCTTTCTCCACATCTTGGCCAGCATCTGCTGTCACCTGAATTTTTATTTTAGACATTCTGATTAGTGTAAGGTGTAATCTCAGGGTTATTTTGATTTGCGTTTCCAAGATGACTAAGGATGTTGAACATTTCTTTAAGTGCTTCTCAGTCACGTGAGATTCTTCAGTTGAGAATTCTCTGTTTAGCTTTAATAGAGTTATTTGGTTCTCTGGAGTCTAATTTCTTGAGTTCTTTGTATATATTAGATATTAGCCCTCTGTGGGATGCTGTTTTGTCCTATTGACAGTGTCCTTTGCCTTACAGAAACTTCAATTTTATGAGGTCCCGTTTGTTAATTGTTGATCTTAGAGCCTGAGCTGTTGATTTTCTGTTCAGGAAAATTTCCCCATCTCCATGTATTCGAGGCTCTTCCCCACTTTCTTTTCTATTAGATTCAGTGTACCTGTTTATATGTGGAGGTCCTTGATCCACTTGGACTTGGGCTTTGTACAAGGAGATGAGAGTGGATCAATTTGCTAACCATCAGTTGAACCAGCACCATTTGCTGAAGATGCTGTCTTTTTTCCAGTGGACGGTTTTAGCTTTTTTTTTTTTTTTTTGTCAAAGATCACGTGACCATAGGTTTGTGGGTTTATTGAGGGAGATAAAGGGAAGAGGGACATGAGAGGGAGAGGTGGGGGGAAGCACGGACTGGTGAGTATCAGATACTGTAGGAGATGGGAGAGAGGTACAGAAGGTCAGGAAATTGAATAAAACTGTGTAGCAGTGCGGTTTGAGGAACTGGTGGTAGCCACTGGAGGGTCCCAATCACCAGGGAAGCGAGAGGCTCTTAGGACCTGACAGGGATGACTTTAGTCAAAATGCACAGTGAAGGCGAGATAGAACCTGCAGAGACTATCTCCAGAAGATAGGCATGGCCCTCAGTTGAGAGATGGGACAACCAACCCATATCAAAAATTTTAAACCAGAAATGTTTCTGTCCAAAGGAATGACAGGGACAAAAAAAATGGAGCAGAGACTGAAGGAAAGGCCATCTGGGGACTGCCCTAGAGGGGGATCCAACATGTTTGCAGACAATAAACCCAAACACTGTTGCTGTTGCCAAGAGAGGCTTGCTATCAGGACCCTGGTATGGCTGTTCCTTGGGAGGTTTTACCAACAACCAACCAATGCAGATGTGGCTGCTTGAACCTTACTAACCATCAGACTGAAATCAGGCATTCTGGTGGAGTCCTGGTGATTGGAGGAGCTGACTGGGATTGCAACCCCATGGAAAAAACAATATGATAAGCCAGACCACCCAGTGCTTCCAGAGACTAGAACACCAACCAAGGAGTGTCCGGAGAGGAATCCACGGCTCCAGATACATATGTAGCAGAGGATAACCTTGTCAATGGGAGGGGAGGCCCTAGGTGTTGTGGAGGTTTGATGCTCCAGTTTAGAGGGATGCTGGAGCAGTGGGGTGGGTGGTGTGGGAGAGTACCCAGAAAGGCAAAGAGGAAGGGAGAGAGGACAGATGTGAGATGGGGGTTTTGTGGAGGGATAACCTCAAAGGGAATATCTTTTGAGATGTAAACAAATAGAATGATAAGAAAAAGTGATTTCCTAGTGAGTTAAAAGTGTCCATTTTATCAATGTCCACCTGTGTTTGAGCTATAAATATATAAAGATAGCAGGAAAGCATATATTTGGCATATAAGCCAGGGACGATGCTGAAGGATTTACAGGTAAATTTGGCAATAACAGGTAGTAAAGTGACTCAGCCCCCCTTGGGCTGTATAACCCAGCACTGATTCTGTGACTCACCACAGTACCATTTGAAAGCTAGCTTTGTGTGTGTGTATGTGTGCATGAAACTGAATTTTAGTTATGTTTTCATCAATAACAATGGAAAGAATAATTGATGACATTCTTTTGTTTTTGAGATTGTAGTTTCTTCCCCTTCTGGAAAATAGCATTATTTTCAGCTTCCCTGAATCTGAAGTCTTGTTTGAAAAATTGCCTAAAGTATAAATTTGTAACTTCTAACTTTTTTTTTTTGGATTTACAAGTAATTTGCTGTCATATTTTAAGGTATTTCTTTATATTTGAATCACCTGGTTGCTTAAACTTTCCTGTCTTTGTTTAACCTTTCTCCCTCTAATTTTGGAACTAAGCTAGCCTTTTACCCTAAAACTTAAGTGCATATCTTCTGAAAATACAGGTGCATTGTCTTACAAAAATCTTTATAAATCTTGCTAGGAAATGACTATAGATAATAATGACAAACCTAATGTGCCTATTAAGATTTTGATAGTTGTTTGAGAGAAGATTCTCTTTATGTGTCATACCTGTCTTATATTCTTATTCTAGTTCATTTTGTTACCTATTTCTTTGTTTCTTTTTATTTATTTCCTAACATCCACAGAGTTCAGCAGAGTCCATTGTTTTTTAGCTCATAAATAATATGCGGGGAGTCACCTGACCAAAATTCTTTTACTCCTCATAATCTAACCGACTAACTTGCATCACTAATAACTTGAAACCATTTCTCTCGTCTGGTCTCGCAAATCTTCTCTATGAGGAATCATCCATGTTCTATTACTTCTCAGCTCCTATGTCCACACACACATAGCAAAGATCCTGTATCTAATGCATCTTAGTTAGAGCATCACTATGCACTGCTAGATCTTACTCATGAAACTTGATGAGGCATAATAGTACGCTTCTCTCTACTGAATTATACTCATGTGATTGCTTTTCTAGTTAGTGTTTTATTACCATTATCTTAAAATAAAACCAACAAGTTCATCAGCTACTGGTAGTTAGATATGCCACAAGATTTTTATTGGATAGTAAGTTAGCTTTTCCTTTCACATATTTCAGGTCACTTAGCTGGCTGTCCTGCTCTCAGCCACTGTTGATATCCTCTCATGGTAATGGTAGCTATCAGCTCCTGGAAGCTTAATGTAAGTAAATGAACACATCAAGTATTATAGAGAAGTCGTATCATCATGTACTAAGGTTTGTAGTGTTTCAGTAGATGACTTTATACCATTGTGAATTGCCTCAATTTTTAAATTTACATTACAGAATTTAATATTTGTAAGTTATCTGAAGAGACCAGTGTAAATATTTCTGTCCTAACATACTCCAAAAGGAAATTGATTTAGGCAATATAGGGGAATCAAAGTTTGTTCTAAACATATTTTAAGTTTTGGTGGTAAACTCAAGATCAGATACATGGGATGATAGAGAAGATGTGGCAAACACATTTCTTTCCTACTTCAGGAAGAGAGGTAGAGGCTGAGAACAGAAGTCTTCCATTGTCTTAGCTTTGGTAATGAGAGCCATTGTCATGGGACTGTTTCTATGAGGGATTATGCATTCCTACTGTTTATTATCTTTTATATTCTATTATCAAGTACTGATGTAAGTCATACAACAAGCATGGACTCGTAAAGAGGAAGCGAAAAAGGGAAAAGCAAGAAAATGGCTTATGTCTGAAAGAGCATTGTTGAAATCAGCAGTCTGAGACACTTGGTGTTTCTAGTGCTTGGGATAAGACTGAAAGAGACCCTGCTGGATGATACTCAACTACGAGGAGTCAGTCTGGGTTTGGATCCGGGAAGGTTTAGTGTGCTAACTGATGCTGACCACTCACATGCTCTTAAATCCTAGCTGCACTGGCTACTGAATTCCCCTCCGATCATTGTACATTAAGATCCCGAGTACTTTCCTTTTGGTGAGATGTTGAGACATCTACACATAAGTCCTGCCAACAACAGTGAGGAAGATAAAGGAGATACATTTTGTAGAGTTATAATAGCAAAAGAAAAAGTACAATTCTTTCTTTTAGGCCTGCAGACTCTTTGTGTCCCAGACTGTGGTGATGGTTGAAAAGCAACTAACAGACATATGGGAGCATCTGTAAAGTCACTGCTAGCTATAAACATATTGTCACATATTGTCACATTTTTACCTTGTTTCCCATCTCTCTATTCATCAAGAAATGTCTATCTCATTTTGTGAAAAGAAAGGCAAAAGCTAAGAATCATTTGACACTTTGATCTTTGAAAATTGCTTTAATAACAAATTAGGAGAGGTTATTGAACCACTTAAAGCTAAATCTGCTTGTTCTAACCTGTGGAATTCAGCTACACATTGAAAAAATAATCAGGGCAACTTGGATAAATAATATTAGATTAAACTATAACTACTGTTGCTTAGAAGCTAATTCATTGCCTTAACCCAAATGACCTGTTTTTATACAAGGGCAGAGAAAAAAACACGTAAAATATCAATTCTCTTTTCCAGTCTAGCACTTGATTCTCAAGTGAGGTACAAATAACTTTAAACAGATTAATACTTAGAAGTAAATGCAAATTCCAGATTTGACTGCTGACAAAGATGTTATCAATGTTATCAATGCCAATACTATGTAGAATGGAACTGGTGAGAGGCTCAGTTCATTAGAGGAGCCAGTGCACAGGCCTGATGACCCAAGGGCAATCTCCAGGTCATCCCAGGTGAAAGGTTATAAATGACTCTTGAGAGCTCTTCTCCTACCTCCATAGAGAGACTCATCATTCACTGAGTCTCTTTAGATAATGCATCATCAAATAACCACATATCTGTTAGCTTACTTGACAGCCATTGTTAGCACACTGAAAAGTAGTTATGGTTAGATTGTATGGATTTTGTAGTTAATTATAAATTACTTGCAGTAATGGTTACAAGCCTTGGGATTCAAGAATATTAATAGTTTGCTTGTTTTTCCTAAGCGGAAGAATTTTTAGAATTCAAGTTTCTACAGATATATTGCATATAGCCCAAAGGTATTTGAAATTGGAAAATTTTTCACTACCATTCAAACAAACAATGTAATTATGTGAGGAAGATATAGCCATGGAGAATTAGTAATGATATTCAATTTATACATTACTTACTTGTTTGTATGCTCCATTATTATCAACAGGAGGAATAGCTAGCATTATTCCTGCAAGAAGAAAATTATATATGTAATTGTGCGTTTTAGCAGGAACCTATGATATAGAGAGGTCAGGGCTGGGTAGATGTCACCTTAAGAAAACATATCTAGATGTTTTCATTTGTCACTGAGCATCAAGTAATAATGACAGAAGAAAAAAAGATAATGAAAAGATGATTGGGGGAAATGCTTTCATGTTAAAGACTTTCATTTCCATAAAGTTTATCTGGATGGATAAGGGATTTAATAGTCATGCTCAGGACTTGAGAGATCTGGACAGAATGAATTCTCAGGTAGAGTTAATGGTCAAATGTTGAGGAGAATATTATAAACTACTGTTAAGAACATAAGCTAGAATGACAGACTGCTTAAATCAGACATTTGAGTGAGACATTTGAATTTGAGAAGCAAATGAATGTAGGCTTAGATTTTTCAAAACTTATTTTTTATTTATTATTATTTTCTTTACTTACATTTCAAATGCTATCCCGAAAGTTCCCTATAC
>NC_034602.1:60539091-60551714 GCF_900095145.1 Mus pahari
TAGTTCATATTGTTGTTCCACCTATAGGGTTGCAGCCCCCTTCAGCTCCTTGGGTACTTTCTCTAGCTCCTCCATTGGGGGCCCTGTGTTCCATCCAACAGCTGACTGTGAGCATCCACTTCTGTGTTTGCCAGGCACTGGCATAGCCTCACAAGAGGCCGCTCAATCACTGATAGGCGGATATTAGCCCAGAAACTTAGAATATCCAAGATATATTTTGCAAAACACAAGAAAACAAAGAAGGATGACCATCGTGTGGGTACTTCATTCAGCCTTAGAATAAGAAACAAAATACCCATGAAAGGATATAGGTACAGAGACAAAATTTAGAGCTAAGATGAAAGGATGGACTATCCAGAGACTACCCCATCTGGGGATCCATCCCATCATCAGCCACCATGCCAGCAAGATTCTGCTGAAGGGATCAAAACCTATTTTTAAATAAGGTTTCTCAAATGCTTCGACTCCCCTTTCAAGCTCACCATGCAAAGGTAGGGGGAAAATGATGGTTGATAGGAGAAGGGGATGTGGACATGTTTAGAAGTAGTTCTTTGGGGGTGATTCCAATCTCCATTTGTTGGGACACCGGCAGCTCAGTTCAGTATTGTCAGGATACCAGACAAGAATCAGCAGCAGTGGTGTGGTTCAACAGACATGGCCAAGCTTCTTCCTCCTTCAGCATATCCTACCAGCATGCACCACTCCAACCAGCTGGGACCCAGGATGCCAGGAGAATTTTTCTGTTGTGCCCCTCTCAATGACATGAAGATCAACAAAGATGCAAGACCAACCAACAAAGCATTGCAAGGCTGGCTATGTAAGTACACTGTCATGGTCCTTGACTCCTATCTATACTCTCTCCCATGAGTCTTGCCTCAGCAAAACACCACACGAGTCTGCGTCTCATGACACTACCAGAAACTTCCGCTTCAAAAGAGTTATTGACTCTAATAGCACTCATGGTATGTGTATCAGTGTGAACTACAGTACAAGCTATGCATATGAAATTGTTGTAAAACTGAAAATGAATGAAATTTGAAATTAAAATTGAATTTGTCAACTAGTTGCCAATTTTAGTGATCAAGGCAATAGATTAGAGCTTAAAGGAAAATAGAAAGCAGGGAACCAATGTGTGCTACGTGCATTGAATGATAGGGAATTAGGTAGGGGCAATGCTAGAGGAGACAGCATCAATAGTTGAAAATTAAAGCACACTGGAGTATCTCCTTTTGTGGGGCAGGCAGATTATAATATATTTACTTTTGTTTCTAACCTCTCTTCCCCACAAATTGCCCCATATACTCCTTAACTACTCTTCAATTCATGATCTCTTTTTTCCAAGTAATTGTTATTATATTCATATATGTATTTTCATATACTTTTTGTCCTAAATACTACCTGCTCACTCCCTGTAATATTACTTGTATTTATATGGTTTCAGAACTGACTGTCTGCCACTGGATGGCCAATTGGAATATGTAGTGGGTTTGGCCTGAGGCTACTTGTATTCTAATGCTAATTTGGGTCTCCCAAACTGCTTACACAAATGTCTGCACATAGCTTCTGGGAACTTGTCCTCAGTTGGTTCTGACTGGTAAATAAAGATGCTGCCAGCCAATGGCTGGGCGGGGCAGACAGAGGCGATTGTTTGGAACTTTCACAGCTTGGGACCAAAAGAGAGCAAGGAGAAGGGAGAGCCACAGGTAAGTGAGAGTGAGGAGGAGAGAGACCCCCATGCCTGAGAAGAGGGCAAGACAGAGAGGCATGGTTGCCTTGTGAAGGAGCCAGGAGAACACAGCCCAGAGCACAGCCTACTTGGGCAGCCCTCTGGGTCGAGGAGCCAAGACAGAAGATAGAGTTTAGTAAATAATAACTTGGGATTAATGGCATGAGGTGGATTAACTGTGTAGAAGTTAGGCAGTGGCTTAGTTATTGTGCGGTTTAAGGTATATTAAAATATAAAGACTGTGTGTGTGTGTGTGTGTGTGTGTGTGTGTCTTTCATTTGGGGACATAAAGCATTGAGGCAGGTAGAGAACTCACTGCCACCACATTTATTTATTAATTAAACAACTATCACTACAAGAATACTCTTCCATGGGGACGACCATCTCTCCTGTTCCCTGCTTTCTTTTATTGCCTAAGGTTCTTTGTGTATGGTTGAGGCATTGTGGGCTTTTCCCTATCCACGTTGACATGTCCATTGTGATCATTCTTGTTGAGCTTATGTCTGGGCAGGAATGTTAGTGGGACTTTAAGAATGTAGTTTCTAATATTACTAGGAGACACATTTTTCACAGCAAACTTTCTGATCCTCAACAATTTCTTACAATCTTTCTGCCCCCTCTGATCATCTTGAACTTTCTCCTCTTCAGAACTTTGCAGAATGTAGACTATTGGAGATAAGCCAGGCCTGAATGGGTTTTTGTTCATATAGCCTTTTGTTTGTCATGAGTGTATTAGAATAGTGAAATTTTATGGAACATTTCAAGGAAAGGATTTGTAAAGATAATTTAGACAGAGCCAAAAAAAGGTTCTGTGCTCTCATAAAGTGATTATGAAAATGTACCAAAAGCGTTGTTAGTAATGTTAGCTGTCATCATGTCTGAAGAAGCATAACATTAGGGAGCCTCACTGGTGCAAGATACACCTCTGGTACTCTTCTGGACCCTAGATCAGGAATAAGTTGTCCCACTTTCAATGCCCCAGTGATACAGGATGACTATGATGCAAATCTGACTATGAAATGGAGCTTCTTTGAGTGAGTTGAGTTAAGACAGGGAAGGAGGTACAGTTGTGCTGCGAGAGGGAAAAAACAAACAAACAAAAACCTAGAGAGGTCTAGATGTGTCCAGGATCAGGGTCTGGACTCCCTTGAGACCTCTGTGACATAGTGTCACAGAGCACAAACAGGGCTCATTGCAGAGTGGAGACTGTTCAGGGGGTAAAAATAGACAGCATCCAAAGAGGCCACCATCCAGATCTACACGGTAGTCTGGCTTCTAGTATTTTCTAAAGTTCCTTAAATGAGCACCTGTCTCCTCCCCCCCACCCCGAGGGAACCTGAGAGACCACCTTTGCAGACCTGCTTGGAGTGACTCTTGCGGGGAGAAGTTCTTGGTGCTTATTATAGAATATATCTTTTTTTTTTTTTCTTTTTCCAAAGATTCCTCCTCTGAACCTTAGGACTCTTGGTCTGTTAATGTTTGAACCAAGGGGGAAAGGCCTTTGAAATCAGCATCATTTCTGTTAGAAGTGTGTTGCTATTTACCAGAAGTTGCTATCGCTTCTGCCACATTATTACGACATTGGGGGCAAATCACTATTTTGTTATCTTTCTCCCAAGCTAACATGTTTATAGATGCATGTGCTTGTCTTTTTTCATCACTGTGACAAATACCCATGAGAATGTTTTAACTCAATAATGCTAGGAGATTTTTTAATCAGTTTCTTCATTAGACAGGTGATCTGGACAAAAGTAGAGAAATATCAGAATTCTATGACATCTTGAATCAAATGGACAAAACTTATATCTACAGGAAAATCCATTCAAACCTCAAAGAATACACCTCTTCCTGAGAATCACATTCTAATATAGATCATACATACCCTGGGACACAAAACAAATCTGAACAAATTCAGAAAGAAAAAAAAAAAAACAGAAATAGCTCATTGTATCTTTATCTGACAAAAATGAAATAAATACTTAAAGTGGACAGAAACACATCTCTGGTAAATACACACATTTGCAGAGATTAAACAACTCTTTACTGGGTGGTCAATGAATCAAAGAAAATAAGGCAAGAAATAAAAATTTAAAAAAAAAAAGTCCCTGAAACTAAATGAAAATGAAATCACAACACAGAAAACCCTCTAGAATACATTAAAAGCAGTCTTCGGAGAGAAATTTATAGCTCTAAGTGACAGAAAAAACTCTGGAGAGAATTCTAGTTCAAGTGTTGCTGTTAGGGAATTCAGTTTGTTTCCTCCCAAACTACTGAAATGTAATTACTGCTGTGGCAGTGTTGGGAGTGTTAAGGCTTTTTTGAGATCTTTCTTATTACTAAAGTAGATTCCTCCCTTTCTTGCAAGGCTGCGCTAATTTCCACGAACTGGATTAGCAACTGTGAGAAGAGTTATCAGAAAGCAAGAACATTGATGGGATGTGGTTTCCAGTGGGAGGGGGGACATAACCCTAATAAGCACAGTACTGAGGGCCTTCAGAAGATATACCTTGTCTCAAACCTCTTTAACTCTCACTTTCAGCTGTTCATAAGGTAAGAGAAGAGCACTTTCATGTGACAAAACAGACCTTTGGAAACAAAATAAAAATGCATATTGCAATTCTCCCTCCACTTCTTCCCAATAAAAGTCAAAGACTAATTGTATTTCTTGGAAGGCTCTGGACAGAGCTAAGTAGCTGGAGTGTGCTAGTATTTAACAGGAAACTTTCAAAAAGGAAAGGAAAGAGAAAAATTCTGGGAATTTTCTGTTAGACTATTTTCATTCTATCACCACCAGTCAGCACTGAGTTGCTGCTTTATAGTCCAGGGGACAATGAACTGAAGAGGTGTGAGCAATTGCTTTTTTCTCCTTAACATTCCAGCTAGCTTCCCTGCTGACTCACCTACCCAAAGCCAGAGCCTTTCACTCTTGTCTGGATTCCATCAGGGTGTGATAGCACTGCAGTTGTAGAGTATGCCCTGGGTAGCCTGCACATTTAATGCTACACTATCCCATCAATTTCTATATCTCTTTGCTAGGTCAAAGTAAGAAAGCTTCTGTCCTATTCAGGCTTGGCTTGGCTTCCTGTGGTGGATCATCAGTTCTCTTGAAAACCGCAGTGTTTATTATGTGTTTTTTTTTTTTTCCTCTAACTCCTGCTGCTGAATCCTGTACCTTTCGTGCTTCAATTGCTCATTTCCTCTCATGAACTGAAATGTTTCCTGTGGTTCCCGTTAATCCTTGTCCTCATGCTGTCTTCAGGAATAGCTTATCACCTATCTTGTTCCTCCTACTTTCTCTTTCTCTCCTGATCTGAGCTATTATTTATGCACCGAGTCTTCTCTACATTGTCCCATCCCAGTATTTCATTATCTTGTCTAGTTACCCCATTGTACTCACCTTGTGATATTCATTATCTTCCAGGATTGAGATCAAAGTCTCATGGCAATAATCCTCTAAATTAGAACAACTTGGGGGAGTAAAAGTGTCTCAGATGGTTTGGGTTGTCTGAGCAATGTCTCTTGACTGATGATGCAAACATCTCATGACATTAAAAATGTCATGTTTATCCAGCATTAATACAGTTCATCTTCTGAGGCCAGTACTGCTTTGATGTTAGAACTATAGGCTAAGAGGCACTTTGAATAAACAAGGCTTGGTAAATAAGAGGAAAAGGGAAAAATGGTGTCCATCACATAGAAAGTATATATGATATTAATAAGTTAGTTTCTTAGATTAGAATAATGTCCAGGTTCATTAAAGAATATATAATATTTAACGTTATCCAGATGATAATGAGATTCCTTTTCTTCACCAAAAGAAAATACGAAGCAAGAGATATGCCTATAATTATGTTTTTCTTTTCAGGTTCTTACTATTCAGTTCAGGTTAATTTCAAACTCAAAGCAATCTTGCCAATTTAGCATCCCGGATGCTGGCATTATAGGCTTGCAGTACCACACCCAGCTCAATTATGCTTTGTAGCCAAAGCAAATCTTAAAAATTCAGTGCAACATTGTACTACGGAGTGATACTTTCCAAGGAAATTAAGCAGGGGAGTGTTACTAAAATCTTGCAACATCTGTAACACAATTAGAGAGTGTGACTTGAGCACTGGAAATGGAAAATGTGTTTTTTGAACAGATGTTGCAGCCATATGAGGAGATGTGCATACTCACCCACTCACCTGTGCACACGTTTATCTCCAAATGGCCAGAGCAAGCCTTTTGAAACATGCAGAAGGATCCCATTTTTTAAAAAAAAAGATACACCCAGATTAAAAATAGCTACTGCCACTTCCTCACTAGAGTTTACATTATTGCAAACTGAGCCAGGAAGAAACACCTTTGAGCCCAGCATTTTTACAGTCCTTGAAACATTTAAAATCCTTTCAAAATTCTATGTTTCGAATCTCAATTTTCAGCATTCAAATATATTTTAGTTTGGCTACAACTTTAATATTTTTTACAAAAAAAAAGAGATTGCGATCCAAAAGAAAGCAATTTATTTTTGAAAAGAGAAATATTAAAAAAAGCAAGTGAATAAGTTGTTGCTACTTAATTTACCTCCATTCCATGCACTGTGGTTTTGTTTTCAGATCTGTGCTGTTTACATCACTGTCCGATGTTTCTGGTTTGGGATTCAGGGAATGAATTGTCCCTTGCTCCTGGAGTTTATTAAGTACATTAGAAATGTTACAGCACAAGGGGATGCTACTTTGTTGCACACGTTTGTGTTGATGATGGAATTCTGTGTCCTAAGAACATGTCTCAGGACACAGACAATGCCATTGCTCAGTAAGATTATCACTTTGTTAAGAATTCCAAAATTAAATTTTCATGTATATATGAAAAAACAAACTTAATAGCTATTGCATGTTGAAACTTTCTTTCTTTCTTTATTTTTTTTATTTTTTATAAGATATTTTCTTCATATACATTTCAAATGCTACCCTGAAAGTCTCCTATACCCTCCCCCTGCCCTGCTCCCCTACCCACCCACTCCTACTTCTTGGCCCTGGCATTCACCTGTACTGGGGCATATAAAGTGTGCATGACCAAGGGGCCTCTCTTCCCAATGATGTCTGACTAGTCCATCTTCTGCTACATATGCAGCTAGAGACACGAGCTCTGGGGGTGCTGGTTAGTTCATATTGTTGTTCCACCTATAGGGTTGCAGCCCCCTTCAGCTCCTTGGGTACTTTCTCTAGCTACTCCATTGGGGGCCCTGTATTCCATCCAATAGATGACTGTGAGCATCCACTTCTGTAGTATTCAGTAAAGTAGAAAAGGTATTCCAGCCGGGCGTGGTGGTGCACGCCTTTGATCCCAGCACTTGGAAGGCAGAGGCAGGCTAATTTCTGAGTTCAAGGCCAGCCTGGACTACAGAGTGAGTTCCAGGACAGTCAGGACTATATAGAGAAACCCTGTCTCGAAAAACCAAAAAAAAAAAAAAAAAAAAAAAAAAAAAAAAAAGGGTATTCCAGGTACCTCTTAAATATCAAGGCTGCTTCATATCAGTTTTACCTTAATAATGAGGAGGTTATAATTTTCATGATTTTTCCTAATCTTGCACATGTTCTGTTAAGAACATTTTTTGGAGTTGGAGAGATGGCTCAATTAGTTATGAGTCTGCTGACCCCATCTCCATCATAGACACAAAAATGTTGGGAGAAATGGCACCTGCCTGTATTCCAAGTGCTGGTGATAGAAATGGGAAGCTTTCTGGGGCTTGCTAGTTAGACAGTCTAGTTGAACCAGTGAGACCTAGGATCAGAGAATGAACTCCTTTTTTAATTAATCTCTCTATCTCTCTATCTCTCTATCTCTCTATCTATCTCTCTCTCTATCTATCTATCTATCTATCTATCTATCTATCTATCTATCTATCTATCTATCTATCTATCTAATGTATATGAGTACTCTGTTGCTCTCTTCAGACACTCCAGAAGAAGGCATTGGATCCCATTACATCTGTAATGGGATTCGATTGTAGTACTATGTGGTTGCTAGGAACTGAACTCAGGACCTCTAGGAAGAGCAGTCAATACTCTTAACTGCTAAGCCCTCTCTCCAGTTCCTTAGTTAACCTTTTAAATTTTAATTTACTTATGTGTTCACTCTACATCCCCAAATCAGCCCCCTCTCTCCTCCCAGTATCCACTTACAGAGATTTCCTCTTCTATCCTCTCCTCCCCCTCACCTCTGAGTGGTATTCCATTACATAAATGACCCACATTTTCTTTATCTACTCTTTGGTTGAGGGACATCTGGGTTGTTTTCAGTTTCTGGCTATTATGATTAAAGCTGCTATAAACATAGTTAAGCAAGTGCCACTGTGGTATGGTGGAGCATCTTTTGGGTATACGCCGAGGAGTATGGTATAGCTGGGTCTAGAGGTAGAACTATTCCCAGTTTTCTGAGATACTGCGAAAATGATTTCCTGGGTGGTTATACATGGTTGTACTTCCATCAGCAATGGAGAAATGTACCTCTTGTTCTGCATCCATGCCAACATATGCTGTTTCTTGAGTTTTTGATCTTAGCCATTCTGGTTGCTGTAGGTTAAAGTTAGAGTTGTTTTGATTTGCATTTACCTGATGACTAAGGATGATGAATATTTCTTTAAGTGGATCTTAAACCTTTGAGATTCCTCTCTTGAGAATTCTTTGTTTAGCTTTGTATATCATTTTTTAAATTGGATTATTTCATTTGTTGCTGTGTAACTTCTTGAGTTCTTAATATAATTTGGATATTAGTCCTCTATCAAGACATAGTGTTGTTGAAGATCTTTTCCCTATCTGTAGGTTGTCATTTTGTCCTATTGATAGTGTCCTTTGCCTTACAGAAATTTTTCAGTTTTATGAGGTCCCATTTATTAATTGTCGTGTCGAGAGCAATAGAGGAAGTCACCCAATGTCAGTCTCTGCCTTCTATGTACATACACACGCACGCATACACACAATACATATATATTCATACACTGTATATAATAAACAAATAAATATATTTAAATAAATAGTATTTGTAGTCCTATAAAACATAGTATACCATTTATAATTTGTGCAAGATAATAATATCAATATTTTATGTTTAATTTTTACTTAGATTAAAACCTAGTAGTTTTCCTAATGACATTTTCATATATTCCATTCTGCCTGATTTTACATGTAAAAATAAAGCAGCTTTCTGATGCTCAGTGGTCTCTTTTCATTGATGTCTCAGAGCCTTAGACATGTAAAATCATCATTGCCCATGCTTTTCTCAGATCTTTTCACTTTTCCTTTCTGAAATCATTTCTTAAGATATGATACATGTGGAATTGTGATATTAGGATTTTCCAGTTATCCCAGATTTTTTTATCAATGAAATCTTTAGAAATTTTATGTTTTTAAGTGAAAGCCAATAGGTATATAATTAATATTTAGCAAAACTATACCTTTGTCAAAGCAATGTTTAAAAAAGTAAATATTGCTGAGTGTGGTAAACAGGTCAAAAATGCTAGCATTCAGAGAAATTAAAGGCTAGCTTGGGCTATACAGGGAAAGCTAGTTTGAAAAACAGCAAAACAAAATAAATAAATACAAAGGGTAAATGTATTTATCCCTCCAGAATGTCTTCATCGTGGGCTTGTTAAAATAAAATTATACTTGGAAAAGTTAAAACAGTAAAGAAGATTTTACTCAACAATGATACAAATGGAAGGGAATATCTGAAATCAACCCTGAAGAAAGAAAAGATGCATGGATGGACTAGTGGGAGAGCACCAGAGGAATTTAGGGAAGATCCAATGGGATGTGTCCTCTATAATTAGTTTTCTCTGAAATTTTAATTCTGAAAACTATAATTAGGCCATCGTTGTATACTACTGAAACCAGCCATCTCCTTTCCCACAGAGATAAGAATATAGTCTTTTGATTTCCCATAAAATTTGCATTTCAATCCTGGTATGTTGTCTAATACCTTTAAGCCTAGCACTCAGAGGAAGAAAAGAAAGTTGACTGTGAGTTCAAGGCCAAACAGACTGGCTTCCTCACCATAAAACAGTTTGTTGTTCAAGAGTAGATTTTTTTGGTTATTGAAGCTTGGGTCTTAATACTGACAAGAGCTGGAAAAATTTACAAGAATTTAAAAATTTTAAAATTTACAAGAATTTTAAACCTTTATTTAGAGGTTTAAACCTCTTTATTTAAAGGTTTACCAAGCAAACATTGAGAAACATACTCCCCACCTGTGGTAAAGAGAGAAGTTTTCTTGATGAGCGGCTAAATCTACACTTACCAGTGGATATAAGGACATGTATTTCATCATTCAATAGTCAGTTATATGGTTGAAGACATGAAAGTCAATGAAGATAGATCCCACCTTCATACTCATCAACTTGTAAAATTAGGAATAGAAACTGTAGGACATGAATTATTGGTCAAAGCTGAAAAGAGAGGGAAATTTCTTGCTCTGAATGGAGATGTGACTTCCTGAACTGTCCAAAAGATCATTAGGATTCTATCCAAACAAAGTTCTGCTAGACAATCAAGATACACATTTCCTTAAGGGTAAGTCAAATGGATTGGTCAATCATCACGGCAGGATAAATCCCCTGAAGACAACATCAGTCTTTTCTAGAAACTTCCAAAGTGGAAGGAGCTCTAACTAAAAATATATACTGGTAGGAAGTCTCTGTTTTTATTGCCCACGCCTTGACGGTGTGTGCTCCTTCCTCTGTAATGAGGTACCTGTCTATCACTAAATACTGTATCCTCTCCATCTACCCATGACATTCTGTCAGTAGATGTCATAAGATTGGGGAGCCCAGGCAGACCCTGAGCATGGTGAGGGTAATATCAGGATTATATAGTCAATAGAAATCCTCCCAAAATTTCACAGCAGAGAAGAAAGCATTACAATTTTCATGACTGGACTGAAGTCATTTAACTAAACTTAACTCATAAACACATTGACAGTGATGCTGAGATGAATCTGTCTTTGAAAGCATCAGCCTTTAAATCATGGGGAAATAAATTAAAATGTGTCGAAATCTTTGACAAGAACAGACTTTGTTTACTTTATTTACATCAGACACTATTCAGCCCAAGGAGCCACAGATTATAGTAAGACTGATTCAGCTTGATCAACATTCCAGAAGATTATTAAACTGGAGTATTTTAAAGAACTTTCTAAGCACACTACAGGGGATGCAAAAATACAAATCTCAGCTCAAAATGGGTAAAGCATAATTTATTCTGGAGACAAAAAAAAAAAAAAACCATTAATGATCATAGGCCTGGGAATACAGACCAAGTTTACAAAAAATTCCATGCTCCAAAGTGGTAACGCTTTATGAAGTTCCTCTTGGGGACAGGAGGGAGGAGAAATGGTATGAAGAACTGTGGGAGAAGGGACCAGGAGTGGGGGCAATGGCTGGATTGAAAAAAAAAAAAAGCTTTATAATGGGAAAAATGAATGAAGAAAGTCATAAAACAAAGCACTTTTCAAATATATCAGTGGAAACATTAAGTAGGTAGTTGAGAGCGGTGCTTCTCAGTCTGTGGGTCATGATGCCTTGGAGGTTGAACAAGTCACCCTTTCCCAGAGATTGCCAAAGACTGTTGGAAAACACATGGCATTATGGTTCCACAACAGTAGCAAAATTATAGTTACAAAGTAGCAACAAAAATAATTTTATGACTGTGGAGTCAGCAAAGCACATGGAAGTATATTAAGGAAATATGATAAGGGTCATAGTATCAGCAAGGCTGAGAACAACTGGTTAGGAGGGAAGGTGGGACAACTTTGTATTAGGCCACAGCTGCTATTTGACACCATTTTTCCTCATTATTTGGGGGTCTATTTGCATATTCCTGACTTATCTAATTGTCAGCATGGTGGTTATGTTACATACAGAGGAGGCCAATGCATGGGTGTTAAGGGTTAACAATGTGCTGGAATAGATTGTATCTAGAGTTGCAACATTACAACTGTGCTTACATCATTGAAGTTCTAATTGGTTAATCACCCTCATGGAAGATTCAGAAGGGTTCTTATTCAGAACTTTCCTTCTCACTGCTAAGGGAAGTATATATAACAAGAAGGACAATGAAATGGTATAGGGAAGTGTGAATGAATGGCAACTTGTCTGTGTACCTTATGTTATCTTTATATATTTCTAGTCTGAGCATATTACCACAACTATAATTTATGTTGAGAACTGCAAAAAAAAAATCAATAACTGGAGCTCTACTGTGCAAAAAGACTAGTTTTCTGGGGGAACATAGTAGAATTGGCAAAAATCTGAAACTACTTTAAGAATAAAAAAAATACTGTGCAACTTTTGAGGCATTTTGAGGCAAGTTTTTTTTTGCTGAAAATGAGAAATATACAGTCAGGTATGTACTGTTATTGATCCTAATTATTGTCAGTGTTGGGTCTTCTTGACTTCGCATCTAACAATTAGCTTGATCAGTCATGGATTTGACTTCATAACTGACTTCCTTTTACCCACGTATGATGTCCAAGTTTGCATTTTCATGTCTAATCCACTTTCATTCCTTTCAAATCCACAGGGCTCATTCTCGTCTGCCCTCTTAGGGGCTACCTGCCATATATGCTTCCTCTGTCATTTAAGAATAACGTCTGTGCCTTCTCAGTCATCCACATAAGGAGAATGTGTTTTTAGCAGATGTGCAGCTTAGCCTTCATGTGAAGGCTAAAAACTGAAGCTGAAGCTATTCTTGAATTTGTTGCCTGCCTATGGACCCCATTTTCCTAACTGCGCCACCTTATCTGGTCTCAGTTAAAGAAGATGCTCCTAGTCATGTACCGACTGATGTGCCAGTGTGGTGTGTGTGTGTGTGTGTGTGTGTGTGTGTGTGTGTGTGTGTGTGTGTGTGTGAGAGAGAGAGAG